>NW_022196912.1:118716645-118731653 GCF_008632895.1 Mastomys coucha | reverse complement strand
CCGTCCCTCCCCTGGGCTCCTCCCCTGGGCTCCTTCCCCTGGTCCTCCTAAAAGCTCACAGCACAGCTGTCTCACCATCCGAACCATGGCAGGAGGCCTGACTCCCAGACAGTTTTTAGATAAAGATTCCCGACCCTCCCCAACCTCTTATTTTACCTTCAGTATCAGGATTCTGTCAGTGGTAGAACTTGCCTAGTTTGCATGAAGCTCCAGTTTCTTTCCTTTGCATCTCAAATGGTGGGGGAGTCATTAAAGGACATACCTATAAAAGGCATCACTCCCATCCCCCTTCTCCATCTCCCTTCTGCACCCCCACCATGGTGCTTAGGTTTTCTCTCCATCCTTTATGCATTTGAGGACTTTCTCATCCAGCCTCCCAGCAGGCCAGGTCACACACTGCATCTTTCTGCAGAATAGACCGTGTATCCTCCAGGGCCACCTGCTTTAGTCTGAGTCAGAGCACGGTGCAGTTGTTGAGTGTGGAGATGGTGGGACCAGACTGTATAGTTTCAGACAGATTCCTCCCCTTCACTCTGGACAACCTTGAGGGAATGGTTTAACTTCAGGAGTCTGTGAATTGGGAATATTGACAGGAAGACCAGAGAGAGTGCCTTCCACCTAAAAATGAAGGTGTTTAAAAAGTACTGTCTTTTCATGTGGTGAGTCCAGCTTGCGAACAAATGGACCATGTTCCTAAATCCTTTCTGTTGGGAGCTTTGTTCTTCTTAGTCAACTTTTATGTCAGTGCTGGGGATTGAACCCAGGTCAGCCTCCCAGAGCCAGAGGGAAAGGCCGTAGTCAGTGGGAGCAGCTACAGTAAAATGAAGCTAACATTTGTCACTGTCACTATGAGGAAGATGACACCGAGTCCAGCCAGGCAGCTACAGGGAAGGTTAAATTTTGGGTTGGGGAGCAGGGGCTGAGCCTAAAGGTAAGACCCCACCCCGACCCCAGTCTATGCCTTTAGTGACAAGGTCCTCCATCCTGGCCAGCCACTGGCCTCTATTCAGCCCTGCATAATCCCCCTAAGGAGCCTCACTAGCGCCTGGATGTCATCTTGCAGGGGACTCGGGCTGCACTGGCTTCAGAGGAACCCCGTGTAGACCGGTTACAAACTCAACTGAAGAAACTTGTCACCTTCCCGGACCTGCAGTCACTCTCTGACAGCGTGGTAGCCACCATTCAGGAATACCAAAGGTACGCAGGGAGGCTGAAGTTGGGCAGGACTGAGGGTGGGCGGGACCCAGGGTGCTGGATACTTGGCACCCTGTGAGTGGAGGGTGGGCTTGCTATGTGGGGATGGCAAGTGTCTACTCTAGCCTCTCATCATTGTCACATTCGGCTCCCAGAAAGAGGTCTGAGCTTTGCTTTTTCCTGGCTTGGAGGCTCATTCGCCCACCTCTGCTGGGTCTTTTCCTGGCCAAGCATTGGGAGAGCTTCACCATGCAGTGTCATGGGGGCAGCTACCTTGTAAGTAAGCACCACTCCTCTGCCTCTGGCCGTGCTGAGGACTTAAATATTAGAGCGCATCTCATCTTCAGCACAGCTACTGCTTATCTCTGCCCATGGGCACAGTTGGGCTCAGCAACACGTAGAGTAAGGGCCCCCCTCTGCTGAAGTGAGCACTGGACATTTGGGGTGCTCACCTGTTTTTTGCTAAGGAGGCATCCTAAAACCAGCCCATCTATACCTATAGCATCGCTTTAGTACATCTGTACCCCTGCCTGATGGTGGGCGACTTCTTCAGAGTGGACATAGGCACTCCACCTGACGATGTCTCACTCCCTTTAGTGTCTTCACTGGGGTACGGGGAGGGGGGAGGGGATGTCCACAGGCTAGCTCATTCTGCAGCACTTTCTTCCAGTATATCCTCAGGCTCAATGTAGCTCTGGGACCCAGGCTAACGTCCTGTCCTCATCATTTATTTTAAATGACCTTTCCTTTTATCATGTGGATTAAGCTCTTGTTGGAGTCTAAGTGGGAAGGGCAGTCTTCCAGCTATCTGTTCCTAGAGGAAGCCACCAGGGGTATGAATATTTCTGGGAGCAGCGTGAAGGACATTCTGGATTAGGCATGTTTCTGGAAGCATTCTATCACTCCATTCTCCAGATGAGGAAAAGGAGGCTGACAGCGTCAAGCCGTGCAAGGCCCTGCTGCTCTGCTGCCTCTAGACTCCCACCCTTTCAGATGCTGCAGGCTCGTTTCCTTGAGGACCCACATGCCTGAGGGAGCCCAGGGTCTGTCCTCAGGGAGACCCCAGGCATGTGGGCTTCTCATTCGGTTCTGCCTCAGGGCTTACAAGTTCCCACTTAATTCCTAAGCATGTGTCCATACAC
Organism: Mastomys coucha; assembly: GCF_008632895.1. Lineage (NCBI taxonomy): Eukaryota > Metazoa > Chordata > Mammalia > Rodentia > Muridae > Mastomys > Mastomys coucha. The sequence goes on along the minus strand of NW_022196912.1, from coordinate 118,729,317 downwards.
ACTCGTGATAGCCCATGTGTCAGGAGGGCATCCCCTGCCCTGGCAGCCTGGGCAGAGGCCTTAACCCTGGACTAACCTCGCTCTCTCCTCTCTGGATCTGTGCCCTGTGCTGCCCTGGCAGTATGAAGGGGAAGAATGCCAGGCTCCACAATGCGACCAGGGCAGAGCTGTGGCAGCGTTTCCAGCGGCCCCTCAATGACCTGCAGCTGTGGAAGGCCCTGGCCCAGAGGCTCCTGGACATCACCACCAGCCTGCCCGACCTGGCCTCCATTCACACCTTTCTACCCCAGATTGAGGTAACCAGGCTCTGATGGGCTAGGGAGGCCACTGGTCCAGTGTGTGGGGTCTCAGCAACTGTCTCAGGGACAAGCACATCCCTGGGACCTCGATTTCCCCGGGGCAGCCGAGTACCAAGTGCACAGGAAGGATAAAAGTCACCCTTAGTCCCCAGGGAGAGGCAAGGCCTGGTGTGACTTCCACGCAATTTTGTCTCCCTTGGAGTCTCTAAGAGTAATAAGAGTTCTACAAGAGAACAGTGTAGCAAGCCATTGTCTTCCCTGCCTCTGCTGTGGCAGCCTGGCCTGTGGGACCTTCAAATACAGAGTTGATCAGGTCAGGCTCAACAATGTCATCTGGAGTCCAGGCTCTTGTAGTTCCAAGCCACGTCTCTTTCTGGCCCCCACGTTTCTTTCTTTGTCTGTCTTAGCTGACAAAGTATTTGTTACAATACTTTGTAGCAAGCGGTACTTGTTATTGGTGGGAACTGCATAAGGGCCAACTGCTTTCTCCATCACCTCTTTGCTGCCAGTTAGGAGGGCAAGCCTTTCTGGAAAGCTTTTATCTCATTGGTCAGGTAGGTCATGTGACCATCCTTTAACCAGCGCCTGGCTGAAGATGGTGAAGTAGTCATGGTTGCTGTGCTGACAACACTAATAATGCTAAGCCTTCAGTTGGGCACTTCGCTTCCAAAACAAATGTTGGCTGTCTGGGGAAAGAGGAATTGGAGGAAGAGCATTTGGCAGCATCTGCCCCAGAGTCCCTCAACGCTAGGGTTTTCCTCGGCTCATAAACCCTGCATGTCACCCATGAGCTCTCATCCGTGAGATGCTCAGACACACAGAGCAGCGAGGGAGGCATGAAAATGTGCCGGGTATCAACCTCATGTGATAGTTTTTGTCCTGATTATACAAATAAACCTATGTTACCCAGAGACAGTAAAGATTCCAGGAGAATTAAACAAAAACCACCCACCATCCCATAAGGCACAGGGCCTCCATCAACACATCGGACCAGTTTACCCCTCACCCTTGCTGGTCTATTGGGTGTCGCTGGGAGAATCTTTAACCAGGTTTGGCCCTGTTCCCCCCTCCCACATCCCCCCCCCAGCACGCTGCTCAGCTTGGAGCTTGGAGCTTGCAGGTGTATGAGCCCAAAGTTGGTGCTGGGAATCGTCCTTGGTTACATTTCCACATTATTTACTGGACACAGAGTTCATGGGTGTGGCTGGTCTTGTTAGTCATCCTGCTTTAGTGATCCCCTGCCACCTCTGCTTCCCTAAACTGAAATTACAGTTGGCCCACAGCACCCACCCAGCATTTATTTGGCTTTCTTGGGATTCAAACTCAGGTCCCTCAGGCTTGTTCAGCAAGTACCTCAATTGTTGAGCCATCTCCCCAACCTTAACCTCTCCCTAATTATCTGTCTTATTTAGCTTTGGGGGACAGGGTTTCCCTTTGTCGGCATTGCTAGTCTAGAACTCACTGTGTAGATCAGGCTAGCCGAGAACTCGCCTGATATCTACTTGCCCCTTGTTATTGGTGGAAGCAGCGCAGGGGCCCAAGAGCTATGTTTTCAGGATGTCAGAAGGTCCCGTTGGTGATGGAGGGTCACTGTGTACAGGCATAGAGGAGCAAGTTGGTGAGGTGTGGAGGGTCACCTTGGGGGCATGCTGGCTTGGAAGCAATAGGCAGGCAGGAGCTGTGGTCCAGGTGAGAGAGGCTGAGTGTCTGCCACTGCTGCTGGTGGTGATGATGGGCAGACATGGGTTTCTGAGACAGGAAAGGGGACGGACTATTACTTGGTAATGAGATGCACGGAGGATGGGCAGGTAAAAAACAAAAACAAAATAAAAACCCCATGGATCATAAAATTCGGGGCCTCCCAATGTACTCCTGCAAGTTGGCTTCCTCTGTGTTAGTCCTCAGACGCCTGCAGAGTCACCTCTCCTGCGCAGCCAACATAGAAAAAGGTGCATCCCTGACTGTCTGAGGTGCATGGATACTTTGTCTCCCACAGGCTGCCCTAACTGAGAGCTCCCGCCTGAAAGAGCAGCTGGCGATGCTGCAGCTGAAGACGGACCTGCTGGGCAGTGTCTTTGGCCAGGAGAGAGCAGCCACCCTCCTGGATCAGGTGACAAGTTCCGTGAGGGACAGAGACCTACTGCACAACAGCCTTCTTCAGCGGAAGAGCAAACTTCAGGTGAGCATCAGCAGCTTCGCCCTGGAGCCTGGACGTGGGCTGAGGGTGGCCCCTATGGCTCGGGATGTGGGCCTATGTTTCCCACAATCTCAGGTTCTTGACTATAGACAGGACATAACTCTCACTTGGCCCCTCTAACTGGCTCCTTAGCTACCTGTCTGCTGTCACTCCTAACCCCGATCTCTTTATCTCAAACCACACTGTCTCCCACAGAGCAAAGATGGACAAGCAAAGATGGGGCAGGTGCCTGCAACCTAGCCTCTACCTGATTACTATCCCCAGAGCCCACATGCTGGAAGGAGAGAACGGACTCCTACAAATTGTCCTCTGACTTCCACATGCATGCGCATGCATACACACACACACACACACACACACACACACACAAAGAAATTAGATGCAGTAGAAGATGCAGATATAAACATTTGCTAACTTTAATTCACTACAATCCCAGGAATAAGTGTTATTAATGGCATGCTTCCGGCTACACTCAATCAAAGCAACAGCCTGGCACTCTGTGGGCAGCCTGTTCTGGCTGCCAAGTGTTTGCTGAGTGGCCAGTAATGATGATGATAATGGCTCTGGGCTACCGTGTTGGCTCTGTGCCAGCCACCTGCTAATCTTTGTCCAGCTGACGCTCTGGGGGAGGTTCTGCCGTTTGCCCTGTTTTACAGGTAAGGAGAGTCAGTCAGGATCTCCTGGCACGAGGTCAGGGCTCAGGCTATATCACCTGACTCCAATCCGGCAACCTCACCTCATCAGCGGGCAGAGGCAGGGTTGCAGGAGCTGGGGGGAGCCAGACAGAGAAGTCTTCATTTTCAAACCACCCAGGCTGCTGCTGGAGACAAGCACCCACAGGAGGTGTCCGCAGAGGGGTGTTGGCAAAGAGACCAGTGGTCCTCAACCTTCCTGATGCTGCGACCCTTTGATACAGTTCCTCATGTCGTGGTGACCCCCAACCATCAAATTATTTTTGTTGAAGAGGGAAGGCCCACATTGAATGGCCCCACCCCACAGACTGGAGTCCCAAACCGAATAAGTGTAATTTTACCACTGTTGCGAATAGTAACGTAAACATGTTTTCCGAGGGTCTTAGGTGACCCCTGTGACAGGGTCATTCGGCCCCATCCCCCCACAGGGGTCGCAACCCACAGGTTGCGAATCTCTGGTCCCTAGGCTGCTGCAGCCTATAGGGAGGGTTCTATATAGGGTTCAGGCAGTGAAGAGGCCAATGTCTGTAGAGCGCTGGCTCAATTCTGTCTCTATAGCAAGGAGACGAGTAGGCTGAGCTGTGTTCTAAACAATCATACTTATAAATAAACTTCTGGTGAGAGATTTGGTGGACAGGGGAAGGGCTACTTGCAAGGACCATGGCTAAAGTGTGATAAAGGAACACAGGATTGGCCCACCAGGGAGGGCTTTCTGGAGGAGACGGCTCAGAAGTTCGTATAAAAAGAGCAGCTCCGTCGACTGTCAGGTCTTACAAGGCACTATGAGAAAAGCTCTTCATTTGTGCTTTCTGTTTGCAGAGCCTGCTTGTTCAGCACAAGGACTTTGGGGTGGCTTTTGACCCCTTACACAGGAAGCTCCTAGACCTCCAGGCCAGGATCCAAGCTGAGAAAGGGCTTCAGCGCGACCTTCCTGGAAAGCAGGTCCAGCTCCTAAGGTCACAGGTGAGGAGCTCTGTTGGCTGCTTGGTAGCTCCCCCTTCTGGGGGTTTGGGTCCATTGCTGCAGGGATGGCTTGGGTTTCATTGGAATCTCTGCTTATTCAGTGGGCAGTCCTGGCCTCAGCTGGGACTGTTCACACACACACACACACACACACACACACACACATGCACACGCACACGCACACGCACACACACACACCCGAGCTGCTGTGTCTTTGAGTCTGACACAGCAACCAGCAGTTCTTTTGGGCTCTGAAGTCTGAAGAGGGGTGAGGAAGCAGAGAGCAGTAAATAAATGCTGGTTCTCATTGGCTTTAATTCCTTTCGGGACTCCAGCCCGTGGGGCGGTGCCATCCGCAGGTGATGTGACTCTTCCCTCCTCAGCTAGCTAATTGTATTTGGAAACTCCCCCATAGACACAGCAGAGGCGTCTCATAGATGATAAAACGTCTAGTCAGGTAGGCAATGCAGATGAACTGGCATAGGGACGATTCTGGGTGAGTCTGGAGGCTTTCAGTTGAGTAAACCAATTTGGAGATGAGGAAGACCTGCTTTATATCGTGTGTGGACTGCAGACAGGCGGGCCACTGGAAACCACTGGCCGGCTGAGGCGCTTTACCGGTTTTCATCATGCACACGACACGATGCTTATTGTTTTAAACCCAAGCATGGTTCGTGTGTAAGCTGACAGCATCCTCTGGAAAACATTAAGCATGGTACATTTGAGTCTTTAATACTGAAGTAGGTCTAACTTTTCATAACAGCCAGTGGTCAGCAAGTGAGGGTCCAGACGGGAGTTTCTTTCCCAAGATGCTGTCTGGGATCTTTCCTCTAGTTTATTTTTATAGTGTGCTCCAGGGTATTTGTGTCTGAATTTTAAAGTTTCATTTGCCCTGAACAAGAATCTGTTGGACCACCCAAGTGGTACAGCTGCTGAGAGAGGGCACACACTATCCTGGGAACCCAACTCGGCTCCCACCCGACTGGGCCTTCAGGGTCTTCTGGATGAAGGGGAGGTGGCCCAGCTCACTCGTTTTTCTATCACAGGGGCTGCAGGAGGAGGGGCTGGATCTGGGGACCCAGATCGAGGCTGTGAGGCCTCTTGCCCATGGCAACCCTAAGCAGCAGCACCAAGTGGACCAGATCTCCTCTGACCAGCAAGCCCTGCAGAGGTCCCTGGAGGTAAGGGGCCAGTGACGCGCCTGAGCAGTGAGGACCGGGTCCTACAGTCCTGGGTCCTTTCTCCTTCCAACCTCTTTCTCCTCATCCTCATTTCTCTGACTTCTGACTGCTGAGCAGTTCCTGTACGCTGGCTGCTGTCCTGGCTCCCGTGGTAGAGGCAGCATGCACCAACAGACAAGGGCCCTGCTTTCCTGGGGATTGGGTGGGTGTTACATTGTGATGAGGGCCACAGATGGAGACCAGAAATGGTGGCCCTGTCCCAACAGCTTGGTGGATACACAGATCTTATATGGGTCCCTCAACCCTGGCGGCTTCAGAGCTGTGTCTGCAGTGCCCTCTAGTGGCCACTATAAACACTTTCTGTTGCACAGGTTTGTACTCCCTGCAGCTGCATGCACAGAACTTCAGACTTCTTGACAGTGGACTGAGACAAATAGAAATGCAGACTCCAGGCTCCCTACACACCCTTATCTAGACAGGCCTGGGTCTGCCTTTGAATCAAAATTCATGGAGTTCAAGCTGATCCCTGGCAGCACAGCTCCAGGGATCAACGCTTTACCATCATCTTACAGGCAATTTAGAAATGCCTAGAATAGAAAGAAATTCTTAAAGAGACATTGTAATCAAGTTATAGGTAATTGTCAAGCCCTGGTCGCAAGGAGGGGACACAGCCACTAATGTCATATCAGGCAGCATGACCAGCAATACCTCTTTGGTGAAGAAAAATCTTCTCCAAACCAAAGAAAAGCCCTTTGTGTTTAGGATGGGTGTGTTCACGGAGAGGCCAGTGGTCTTCTTAGAGTGTCAAAGACCTCCTTGCTCCTGTGTGTAGAGTTAGAACCCAATCCCAGGGCATGGGACAAGTCTGTCTCCTTCCCTCCACGTGGTGAAAGCAACCATCACACTTATATTGCGTCTTAGGGTTTTACTGCTGTGAACAGACACCATGACCAAGGCAACTCTTGTAAGGACAACATTTAATTGGGGCTGGCTTACAGGTTCAGAGGTTCAGTCCATTATCATTAAGGCAGGAACATGGCAGCATCCAGGCAGGCATGGTGTAGGAAGAGCTGAGAGTTCTAAATCTTCATCTGAAGGCTGCTAGCAGAATACTGGCTTCCAGGCAGCTAGGATGAGGGTTTTAAAGCCCACACCCACAGTGGCACACCTACTCCAACAAGGCCACACCTCCCAATAGTGCCACTCCCTGGGCTAAGCATTTTCAAACCATGACACATTGTTTGTTACTTTTGGCCCCTGCACCAGGCTTGGTCTCATGAATCTCCAGGAAACATGATGCCATACACAGGGCCTGGGGCTCACACAGCCCTGCCCCTAAGTGGTACCTTGTGTCTGGTTGAATTCACCAATTCCATTCAGTACACAGCATCTTTGTTCCCCAGGAGTAAAGGAGGGAAGCAGGGAGATAAGACACTGTTACCCCCTTCTAGAAGGCCTTAGAGGCCATAAACATTAGTTCCAAAAACTATATCCAAATTATGAGCTAGGCCAACCATTAGAGGACATGTTTACTGAGTGTCATGAGAGGTCACAAGATGGTGACATCCCATCCTGCTTCCGTAGAGAGAAACTGCCCTTCTTTATTCAGACATTCAGAGCTTGTTAAGTCTGGTGACTTTACATTCATCCTTCACTCACAGCCAAGCCACCTTCATGTCCTGTCATCACCAGGACCAAGTATCTGACAAAGGCAATGTGTGAAAAGAGGGTGTTGCTTTGGTCCACAGGTCCAGACTGTAGTCCGTTATGGTTCAGGGAACCATGGTGGCCAGAGCTTGAAGCAGCCAGTCTCACTATGGCTTTAGTCAGAAAGTATTGAGCGAGGAACTCTGGAGTCCTAGGCAGCCCAGGCTGACCTTGAACTCACAGAGATCCAACTGCTTCTAATTTTCCCTTTTTTCAAGTCTTGGACCCTGGCCCACAGAGTGGTGCAGCCCACACTATGGTGGGATTTTTTCACCTCAGCTAATGAACCTAGGCAACCCTTCAGAGACATGCCCAAAAGCTTATTTCTGTGCTGATTCTAGATTCAGTCAAGTTGACAAGCAAGATCAACTGTCACATATCCACAGGGAGCATGCTTCTGTCCCAGAGGCCACAGGTCCCTATGGCAGGAAGCTGTTGTGGGGAGTTAGTTATTATAGACACCCTGACCCTGGTTCTCAGGCTCAGAAACGCAGGGTTTAGAAAATGAGCTTATCTTTGACAGGGTTATTGAAGGCAGATGCAGAATGTGGAGTGTTGAACCCTTCTTTGGACTGTATCTAATTACAATTCTGACTTTATGGACTTTTCAAGCCCCTTGGCAGGGGCCTGGCATCCTATCTCAGCCAGTAGTTTTGTTTGATTTTATATATATATATATATATATATATATATGGAGATAGGGTCTTTGAAAGCCCAGCATAGAGGCAAAGGCCTTCATGGTGTGAGAATAGTGGCCACAGGCTGGCGTCTAAATGGCCCTGGAGGGCTGGAAAGGGGACTCAGAGAGAGCCAGTCAAGGAGGCCAGAAGCATGGAGAATGGCTGTCCTTCTGAGGACGGTGCCCAGCCTTCTTGAAGACAGAGATGAGAAAGGCTGATGATTCAGACTTCTGAGAAACTGACAGGCCCAGGAAATAGGGCCCAGGAAGAGAGAGGTGGGGGGGAGGAAGAGGGATAGATAGAGAGAAAGAGAGAGGCAGCTTTGCAAACCAAACCTTTATATAGAGTTGTAATTAAATACAGAAAAGAAAATATGTTGCTATAGCTCAAGAATCTTAAAACAAACAGACCCATGTAAGCACCCCCAGACAAGACCTAGGGTGATACCAGTGCCCCCCACTTGCCCCAGAAGACAGCCTGATTTCAGAGCTCCACCTGCATACAAGCAGATTCTCCCACAGGGCTACAGGGGGTCACAGGCTGTTCATTTTTTTTAAAGACTAATTTTATTTATTCTTTGACAATTCCATACACGCATACAATGTCTCTTCATCACATCTGCCCTGCTCTCCCCTCCTCCTGAACCCTCCCAACACGTCCCTGCTTCATACCCTCTTACTTTGTTGCTATCCCCTGGGTAGTTAGTGCTGCCCACGTGAGAAGGCTGTGGGGTTATCCACTAGAACATGGGCAGCCTACCAAAGAAAAATAGTGACTCCTCACCCCCCTGCAGCCTTCAACGGCCAGCAACCAGGGGTAGGGGTGGGATCTCATGAGCCCCTTGTGAGCTGCAATATAAACTGGCTTAGTTTGGTACCAGTAACTGCAGTTGCATACACCAGCTGTGTCATGTGGCAGCACCCTCTTTTATCCCATCTTCTGTGATTATCCCTCATCCTTGAGGGGGAGGATACCTTAGTCGCTGTCCTACTGCTATGAAGAGACATCATGGCCGAGGCAACTCATGTAAAACAAAGTATTTTATGGGGGGGTTGCTTACAGTTCCAGAGACTTAGCTCCTTATCATCATGGTAGGGAGCATGGAGACCCATTGGCAGGCGTGGAGCTACAGTCTGACCCATAGACCGCAGGGAGGGAGGGAAGAAGGGAGGGAGGTGGCCTGAGCTTTTATACTATCCTAGCCCATTCCCAGACACACCTCCTCCAACAAGGACACACCTCCTCCAACAAGGACACACCTCCTCCAACAAGGACACACCTCCTCCAACAAGGACACACCTACTCTAACAAGGACACACCTCCTCCAACAAGGACACACCTACTCTAACAAGGACACATTCCTCCAACAAGGACATGCCCATTCTAGCAAGGACACACCTCCTCCAAACAGAACACACGTCCTTCAAATTAAACTTTAGTCTTTTCAAAGTAAAGTAATTTAGAAATGAATAGAGGTTAAATAAACCACACTTAAGAGAGAAATGGGCAGACAGAAGAGGGCTGGTGACAGTTGGCTGTGGTCAGATCTTCTCCATCTTAGAGATAAGGTCGTAACAGATCCTGGTCAGCTCATCATTTTCTTTAGTTTTCTGCTCCCCAGTCTTCTCCAGTGAGTGGATCTGCATCTTTAAAAACACTTCAAACTGGGGAACAATACATGAACCTGTAGTAGCCACTTTCATTCAAACCACCATGACATAAATGTTCCATTTAGGACCGAGCACTCAACTCTCACGTAAGCTCTGTACTTTGACCAGTTTTAAGTCTCTGCAGTAACTTCTGGAGCTGGTCTCGCTGCTCTAGAATATTCTGTGGAGTGGATGTTCTACCATGAGCTTTTCCACCCTAACCCCCATTCTGATCGAATTCAGGGCCTTACAAACACTGCCATTGAGGCTCTACCATTGAGTGATGCCCTGTGTCCTCCATTTTACTTTTGTGGATGGCTTTTGATTTGGAGTGATGACGGTTATACAGTATGTGTGCCTTTTAGAGACAACATTTTGCTCTTCTGGAAAACAGGAGCCATAGCTGGGCCAGATGTTACATCTGTACCCAGCCTTACCAAATTCCTACCTATGGTTTTCCCAAATTCACAAGCACCCCACTAGATGGGAGCCCCCACCTTCAACTGTATTTGAGAGTCCCTGGAAACAAGACAGGCTCAGAAATATTTAGGGCAGAATTGGTCTGTACTGTGTAGAAGGGAAGACTGGCCTGCAAGATTCCTGTTGGGGTAAATTGAGGGTAAAGCCAGATCTAGGCACCTTGTAGAACTGGGGTGGCAGCCAGAGTCTGCCTCAAGAATCATTCAGGGGAAGGAGTGTGGGAGGGAGTTATCAGGAGGGGGGGGCAGTGAGTGGGATGTAAAGTGAATAAGTGAAATATAAATTAAATTGGAAAGAAGAAGAAGAATTCAGATCTCCCCGCCCTCCTGGCTGTACCCCAGGACCTCGTGGACAGGTGTCAGCAGAACGTACGGGAACACTGTACCTTCAGTCACAGGCTGTTGGAGCTACAGCTATGGATCACCACGGCCACACAAACGCTGGAGTCACACCAAGGGGCTGTGCGTCCGTGGGATGCTGAGTCCCAAGAGGCTGGACTTGAGGTAAGGTGCCAATTCATTCTCTCAGCCATATTCCCCTAAAGCATTTGGGATGACCCTCACACGGGGGTACAGAGACTTACCGCCCCTCCCCAATCAGTGTTGTGTATGTGTGTGTGTGTGTGTGCTCGCACACACACTCACTCATGTTTCCCATAGAGGCTGCTGTCTGAAATCCCAGAGAAAGAGGTCCAGCTGTCCCTGCTCCAAGCACTGGGCCAACTTGTGATGAAGAAGTCTTCCCCAGAGGGGACAGCCGTGGTCCAGGAGGAGCTGAGGAAGCTGATGGAGTCTTGGCAGGCCCTGCGGCTGCTGGAGGAGAATGTGCTGAGGTGAGGGACTTCTTGGCTCCCCACTTTGTGTCAGACAAGGTCTCCTTACCTCCTGAGGTCCCTAGAGCAGATGGCTGCCCTAGGCTGTGGGCCAGGCATGTGCCAGGAACCTGGCTGGGAATGTCCTTACCTTTGGCCCACTTAGTGATGCTGGTAGAGGTCCAAGGATCTGATATAGCCATCCCTCACTAGGGAGTTATCCTCTAGCCTCCTCACTAGGGAGTTGGCCTCCACCCATCCCCAACTAGGGAGTTAGCCTCCACCCATCCCCCACTAGGGAGTTCGCCTCCAGCCTATTCTTTTTTTTTTTTTAAATCTTGGCCAACTACTATGGCATTTTTTTTTTTAAAGATTTATTTATTTATTATACGTAAGTACACTGTAGCTGTCTTCAGACACGCCAGAAGAGGGCATCAGATCCTATTACAGATGGTTGTGAGCCACTATGTGGCTGCTGGGAATTGAACTTAGGACCTCTGGAAGAGCAGCCAGTGCTCTTAACCACTGAGCCATCTCTTCAGCCCTCCAGCCTATTCTTGCCTGAGCTTATTTCTTTATTTGCATTGACGGTTATAAGTACCTTCCTGGTAGGTTTAAAAGAAGAGATGGCACAAACATGCCAGGGAAGCCTTCTGATAGGCTCCAAAGGTGGCTGCTAAGTGAATCCCAGGAATTTCCTGTCCTTCTTGGTACCCCTGTAGGGTCGTCTCCTGGGACGGGTGGGTACTCATCACAGGGCTGCCCTGAGTAAGTGTCTTTGTCTCTCTAGTCTCACGAAAAACCAGCCACTGCAGAGGACAGAGGTAGACACGGGCAAGAAGCAGGTTTTCACCAACAACATCCCGAAGGCCGGCTTTCTCATCGACCCTCAGGACCCCATTCCCAGGAGACGGCATGGGGTGAGTCTGTCTCCCAGGCTTTGGGGGGGAGGTCAGATCCAATGTCAAACTAGGAAGTTGGGGCCTCCAGCACAGCTCCCTTCCTGCCCTGGACCGAATGCTTTAGCTCATAGGATGTATCCGCTTTCTTGTTACTTTCCCCTGATGGGACCTCAGAAGCAGTCAATTGCTGGAGGGCTGAGGGGCTTAAGAGTCTGAGATCTAGAGGTCTCAGATCACACTGGACGGTCAGGAACACCCCAAGACAAGACTGGCCCTCATTTCTCTGTGCTCCTGCAGCAGCTTATATTGGCAGAGGTTAGAGAATTATTGCTGACTCCAGACAGCAAACAGATCAGAGATACAGGTCTTGACCCAGTAGCCTGATTCTGCATTGCTGACAACCCCCAACAGATGGCCTGTGCTGCTGGGCTCTAGAACACAATATGAGAGAAATGGGAGTGGAGTCCAGGAAGTTAAGCAGGTTTTTAAAAGGTGCAGCATATGCTGGTGCTGGGCAGGATGTTATATGCAAGTCTGGGGTGAGGAATTCCTTCTAGTGTTGATGAAATACCAGCTGAACCCCCAGGTCTGAGCAGGAGAGGGAGGGGGAAGGCGAGGTGTTGTCTTAGTTACTTTTCTATTGCCATGACAAAACACCACGACCAAGGTAACTTATAAAAACAACAGATTTATTTGGGGCTCACAGTTCAAGAGCATTGGAGTCCATGACCATCATGGCAGGAAGCATGGCGGCAGCAGGCAGGCATGATGCCTGAGCAGTAGCTGAGAGCTTACATCTTGATCCGCAGGCATGAGTCAGAGAGTCAGAGAGCTAACATGAGTCAGAGAGAGCTAACAGGGAAAGGCGTAGGCTTTTGAAACCTCAAAGTCTATCCTCATCGATACACCTTCTCTAATAAGGCTATACTTCTAATTCTTCCCAAATAGTTCTACTGCCTGGGAACCAAGCATCCAAATATATGAGCTTATAGGGACTGCCATCCCTCAAACCACCAAAGGCATGTCCTCAGTAGAGGGGGCAGTGTATACAGAGACTGAGAGGGAGGTGAGATGCAGCTGCAGGCTGCAGCAGGAAGGAGGAGGAGGAGGA
>NW_022196912.1:118706209-118716632 GCF_008632895.1 Mastomys coucha | reverse complement strand
AGGAGGAGGAGGAGGAGGAGGAGCTCAACCTTCAGGAGCCTGCAGAACTGGAACCCCGGGGCTCTCGAGCCACATGGGGGAAGAGGGAGGACACACCAAGAAACAGTGAAAGACTTAGCTGGACTGGCTTTCATTTCACTCTGTCCTCAATTTTACAAACATGGAGGGAAGATGGCCACTGGGTAGGCATCTTGGTCAACAATGGTGATGACTTCTAGAACTCCAGAGAGATGATGAAGAAAGATACCCAGAGAGGTGATGGAGAAGTGATGGAGAGGGATGTCCAGAGGTGATAGAGAGGGATGCCCAGAGAGGTGATGGATTGGGATACCCAGAGAGGTGGTGGTGGATGCCTACAGGTGATGGAGAGATGATGGAGAGGGATACCCAGAGAGGTGATGGTGAGAGATGCCCAGAGATGATGGAGAGGGTTGCCCAGAGGTGATGGTGGAGGATACTCTTGGCCCCTAAATGTGGATGACTAGAGACTTCCCCTCATTCTTCTGAGCCTCTCCCATCCTCCTCAGGTCTCTTGTCCTCTTCTTCACCCTTCTGGTGTGGTGGGATCCCTGGGACACATGGTGAGCAAGCCTTTCTCACCTCTGGTCACATGCTTTCCTGCAGGCAAACCCACTGGAAGAACATGACCTTCATGAAGATCATCCTCAGCTCCTGAGGGACTTTGAACAGTGGCTGCAGGCAGAAAACTCCAAGCTACATAGAGTCATCACAATGAGAACAGCCACAGCCAAGGACTTGAGGACCAGAGAGGTGAAGCTGCAGGTCTGTCTCAAGGAATAACCTTTAATGGTGTCCGTGCCTTCGGGACTTCCCCAAATGAAGGGTTCACACTGAGCCATCCTGAGTCTAAGTAATGTTTAAAATTTTTTTTGTTCAAATATTTTAGAACTAACTTCTCCTTGCATCTGTCCATGCATGCATGCATCCATGCACAAATCCATCAATCCTACCTTTTATCTCTCTATTTGAAAATACATCACCCCTGACTGCTTCACTCTGGTTAGCTGCCGCTGCGTCATAAACCATCGTGACAGTGATTTGCTTAAAACAACAGCTGTTGTTTAACTCATGGTTTTGACAATAGATGATTCGAGCTCAACCTTGTTTCTGCCAGTTCTGGGGTCAAGACACATCTGCCAGGCAACCCTATCTTTGATCAGATGTGAGGCAGCTAGGTGGCTCTGGTGGGGGTCTGGAAATTGATGGAGATGAACTTGACAAGGGCCATGCCTGTCTCATTCTTGTGTGGGACAGCCCAGACTGCTCCAGGTGGCTGCAGACTGTCAGGAAGCACGCAGGACGAGGCAAGGCCCTTGGGTGCCTCAGTTAGGGACCAGAGTGCTAATGTCCCATGTTAGTTCACACAGATTCTTCTGTGTTGTGCAAAGAAATTCAGTGGGCCTTCTGGGGTTCAAGAGAAGGGAAAACAGATTCCACCACATGATGTAAAGGTATTGGCGGGGTGGGGGTGGGGAATCTTACACTTGTTGTATGTAGTCCACCAATACTCTCTCTCCTCTGTGCCGTCTGGTTAGTTACCGTCTGGTTAGTTACCGTCTGGTTTGTCTCTGCTATAATGCTATAGCAAAATACTCCAGACTGAGTAATTTAGAACACACAAGAATTTCACCTTCCAAAGGCCAGAAAGTACAAGTACCAGAACCTTGCAAGGTTTCCTTGTTGTATCATAATATGGCCAAAAGATGGAGGAGGTCCTAAGAGGCAAGGGGGTGGGTATTTAAAAGGCCTTTTTGTGACAGTATTAGTCCCACCCACCCCTGAGGTTTGTTTGTTTTTTTAAAGATTTATTTATTATTATAATTAAATACACTGTAGCTGTCTTCAGACACTCCAGAAGAGGGCGTCCGATCTCATTACAGATGGTTGTGGGCCACCATGTGGTTGCTGGGATTTGAACTCAGGACCTTCGGTAGAACAGTTGGTGCTCTTACCCACGGAGCCATCTCGACAGCCCCCTGCCCCTGAGGGTTGTTTATCCCACCCTCAGACCAGGTCATCTCTCAAAGGTCCCATCCTGCAATACTGTCCACATGAGTTTGAGAATGGGACATCCACTCAACCCATAGATGTCACCAAACCCTTCTCGGCTCTATTTCTTGACTACTTCTGTCCCCTCTGCATTTGCTGTTCTCCTGACTGTGGCAGCAGCTTCCTCCATGGCCTCCTTCCTCGTGGGGACTTCACCCAGGTCAAGTCTCCATCTGCAGGTAGCCATGACCCAACAGAATCACTAATGTGACCTTGACCCCCGGATGAAAACATTTTAGCATGACATTCAAACCTACAGTCAGTCATTGTACGAGAAAGACCTCCGGAATCCAGTCTACTCCGCATTTTCTCTCCTTTATTTGTGTGACATCTCGGTCAGATGTAAGAGTCTACATTTCTTCTTATTTACCCTGCTCAGCCATCATTTGAACTGCGTTTTCAGTGTTGGTCTTTATGGAAAAATATCTGACAAATATCTCTTAAAATATTACCTTTCCTTGATGCCTTTTTCGTCCTTTTCTCAAATGTCACTGACATCTACATCCCACACATACCTTGTGGTTTTTTTTTCTTTGTTTATTTCTTTTGTGTATCTTTCACCTGTGACTCAGAATGTTGAATTCTGAATATATTTTTCTGTCTCATCTTCCATTTATATCTGTGACTTATTTGATATTATGTATTTCTGTTAGGGTCTCTTCACGTTGGTTGATGTAACGGTCAGTTTTAAAAGTTCTTCTTGGTGCTGGGCAGTGGTGGCACATGCCTTTAATCCCAGTACTTGGGAAGCAGAGGCAGGCTGATTTCTGAGTCCAAGGCCAGCCTGGTCTACAGAGTGAGTTCCAGGACAGCCAGGGCTCCACAGAGAAACCCTGACTTGAAAAAACAACAGAAAAAAACCCCAAACAAACAAATAAACAAACAAACAAACAAAAAACGAATTTGGGGACTTAGGATAATCTCTTCCTCCAGAGATGATTTCGCTTGCTATTGCCAAAACATGGGGGCCTTATGACTCTGGGGCCGCCGAGTCCACGTGGGTTCAAGGGCCACTAAGATGATCTGGAACTAGGTTATAAGTACACTCAAGGCCCAGATTCACTTGCGCCTTCTGAGAACAAGTCTGCGGGCATCTCATCTACAAAGAGAGTAAGTCCCTGCCTCTGCCAAGCCGAGGTTTTGGCTTTCGCCACCTTATCCTTGGGAGGCTGCGGAAGCATATATCAGCTTCAAAGCTGGTGTTGTTCCCCCTAGGTTGGCAAAAATTCTAAGAGCAAAAGGAGATCTGGACAGAGGCCTCCCTTCCTGGCCTCGTGCACGTCTAGGGCTTCTGGGGTGCTTTTACTTGACTTGCGGTGCTTTGGATTGAGCCCGGGGCCTCCGACATGCTAGGCAAGTGCTCTGCTGTGGAGCTGCGATTCCACCCCCTTCCTCAATTTTGTCCTTACTAGCTGGCCCAGTTTGTTAGTCCATTGCCAGCTTTAAATGTTGCCCTGTGTTCTCAGTGCACAGCTCACCCCACGGAGGGAGCTGCACATCACCAGCAAGTCTACACACCCACCTCCCTGCCTACTACTCCAGTCATATCAAATGTGACTTCTGGTCCATCCCATACTGGGGTGGGTTCCGAGTCACTTAGCCAGGGTCCAAAACTGGGATCGAAGCTTAGACTTCAGCCTGTAGACCCCTGTTCCACCCCACATCACGGCATCTCTCAGGACTTCTGGGAAGAGGAAGTGGCCCCCTAGAGGAAAGCTGTGGTCTACTTAGACAGAAAAGGCTTACCTGACTGAGCATCAACTCTGCCAGTCTCAAAGTGTCGTGCTCCTTGGTGGTCACTTTATCATGATGACCATCGTGACGAGCCTCTCTATCTCTGCCTGTCAGTGTTGGGGGCAACAGCCTCACTGCCATTCCGCACATTGTGAGTTCTCTAACATTCTGGATGCAAGGCTGGAAAGATGGCTCCGTAGGTGAGAATGTTTGCTGCTCTTGGAGAGGACCTGGGTTTACTTCCCAGCATCCACATGGTGGCTCAGAACCATCCATAACTCCAGTTCCAAGGGATCTGATGCTCTCTTCTGATCTCTGTAGGCACCAGACATACTCATGATGTATAGAGATAGATACATGCAGACAAATGCTCATGCATATTGCTCGTCTAGGACCAATTTTTAAAAAGAATATTTATTTTATATGTATGAGTATTTTATCTGCATGTATGTCTGTGCCCTTGTGTGCCACATGTGTGCCTGGTGCTCTTGGAGACCAAAAGAGGACATCAGATTCTTTGGGACTAAAGTTAAAAATAGTTATGAGTCAACATTTGGGTGCTGAGAACTGAACTCAGGTTTTCTGCAAGAGCAGCCATAACTTTTAACCATTGAGCCATTTCTCCATCCCTAAAAAAAGAAAAAAAAAAACCCCAACTTTTTAAAAAACTTGCATGGATAAGAATCTCATGTTACTGGCCCTGTCCACACTTCCCAGCATGTCTCAGGTGGCCCTTGATTAGCATCCTTGATTGGCATTAGGTGGGGTTCTTGAGCCACTGGGCAGCTGTGGCATGATGCTTCTTTCTCTCTCAGGAGCTGGAGGCTCGAATTCCAGAAGGCCAGCTCCTCTTTGAGAACCTGCTTCGTCTCAGGCCAGCAAGGGAGCCCTCCAATGAGCTGGAAGATCTGCGCTACCGGTGGATGCTGTACAAGTCCAAGCTTAAGGACTCTGGCCACCTGCTGGTAGGTGCAGCAGGGAAAGGTCGGGGGTCCCAGGTGGCAACCATGTCTTGGGGAGACAGCTGCATCTATGTACGTTCATTCCTGCATGTCCATGTATCAGCACTGTGGCTGCTTAAGGGAGGAGAGGGACGCTCTTGCCTCTCAGGGGAATATTGTTCCTCTTACCTCCCAGGGAGGCTGGGGCCTATGACTACGGGCTGTGACTCCTGCTTAGTACATAAAGATGTCTTGCTCCCTCCATGTTACAGATTTACGTAATTTCCCATTTGGTGCTAGAACCACCTTGTGCTGCACCCCAGACTCCAGAGGGAATAGCTGAGCAGCCCCAACCTAACCCTAAGACTAGAAGGGCCACACAGGCCTTCACTGGGGTATGGTGTTGCCGTAGGGAGCTGAGTCCTGAGGCTGAGCTCCTCTCTTCCTCTGACTTTGACCTAGCCCTTTTATCTCCCGGACCTCCTGTCCCTACACAAACCATTGGTTACGGTAATGATAGCCTTTGTTAAACACTATGGCCTCCTAACTTGCCATATGGGAGAGGGGCATCCTTCCCTGGGGACCGGTAACAAAAGTTAGACAAAGAAGTTAAGTGTCCTAGGACCAGGAAGGAATAGGTAGGATGGCCCCCTAGACCAGAACTTTCAGCCACGGCTTTAGGCAAGCCAGGCTTTTTTTGCTCCGCAATTGCCAGGTTGGCCACTAGGTGTCAGCTCAGCCCAGGCCATATTGACCACATCCTCCGCCCTGGCCAAGGCCATCCAGACAGTGCCACCTGGACCTGAAGTGTGTTAAAAAGCTCATTAAATGGGATCCCCTGCTGGCGCAGGCTGTCCACATGACCAGCAGTTTGAACAAAATACTCCCCTGACAAAATGAATATTCTGTTACGGGTTCTGCCGGGGTTTAAGTTTTACGCGCCTAGCTGATTTTTTTTTTTTTTTTTTACCCCATTTCTTTCCCCCTTCCCTAAAATAACAGACGGAGAGTTCTCCAGGGGAGCTGACTGCATTCCAGAAGGTACGTGTCTGCCATCTGTCCCACACAGCTAGAGGGCAGAGAATATGCAAGGCTAGAAGCCCGTGACTCTGGCGCAGGGTGTCTGGGTTTTCTAGAATGTTCCGTGAGAGCTGGAGAGCATGGCTGGAGAATCAGCTTTGGGCTGTAATGGGTTGGGCCCCTGAGGTGTGTGCTCTCAGGAAGCCCCAGGCTCAGGGAGGGACTGAAGTGCGGGTAGATGACTAAGCCTTGACATGAGGCTGAGGAGGGACCCTGGATTTGTCATCCAGACTCTGGGGCACTCTGGAGAGTGACTGGATGCTGCTCTGATTACACCTGCAGGTGCAAACCAGGACTGACCCAGGAGCCTGGGCTATCCTGGGCAAATAGATCGTATGGCCTCTTTGGCCTCAGGGGACTCATTAGAAAGGGTGGTAGAGTCCTTTCCTCTGCCAAGCAGGCTGTGCTCACTGTGCCCAGGTTGTGTCCAGGCTGTGCCCAGGTTGTGCCAGGCAGGCTGTGCCCAGGCTGTGCCCACTGCTGCCCAGGCTGTGCCCACTGCTACCCAGGCTGTGCCCAGGCTGTGCCCACTGCTGCCCACTGAGACACTCTGGCTCTTCCCGTGCTGGTCACAGTGAAAGCAAGAACAGTATCCGTTCCTGCCCTCTAGGTGGCACCCCTAGAGTGACACCCAGTGTCCCAGATGACACAGCTCTGGGCCAGGCTGGGCCAGGCTCTGGGAGCCAGGACTTGATGTTCAGTGTTCTCAGTTCCCTTTCCAGGGCTGTGAACAAATATCCAACAGAAAAAAAATTGTGAGAAGGGATTTGCTTCGGCTTAGGGTTTCAGAGAACATGGCCGTGCTCTTCAGACTCATGGGCTTGGGCACTAAGCTATTGCTCTGGGAGCCTGTGGTGAGGATGGCTGCCCACTCACTTTCTGACCGACCAGCAATGAAGGGAGAGGGAGAGGCTGGGGAAGAGGGAGGGAAAGAGAGAGAAGGGATGGGGAGGAAGAGAGAGAAGGAGAAATTGAGTAATGAGACCCAGCAAAAGCTTCAGCCAGCTAGGCCCCAACTCCCCTAACAGCCAGCTAGGGACCAAACCGTTTAAACCACGACTCTGGGGACATTTGCAATTTAAGCCAGGACAGTTGTTGCTGGGCATCTCCACGCACCCTGCCATTGACAGTGGATAGCTTTCTTAACTCAGCTCTAAGCTTGAGGAAAAATATCACAAAGAACATATGTGTGGCTGCTGACTGGCACCAGCCCTCAGGCCTCAGCACCTAATGCTTCACTGTTTCACAGGGTGCCTCTGAGGCCTCCCTGGGGTTTGGAGGGTCTCCCCAGTCCTGTCCCTTGCTGTACCCGGTGTTACCATTGTTTTCTTGCCAAACATTGACCGTAATAATGTGAGCAACACCCTCCCCCAACACACACAATCTGGCTCAAAGGACCCAGAGTCATTTCAGATCCCTCATGTCCTCCCCCTCCACCCTGTCCCTCCTCCCAGAGTCAGCATCCCCCTCGTGGACACTCTGGGCTCATTCCTGGCCTCTGGCAGCTTTAGGAGGCTAAGGCTGAGCTGGAGACCTTTCAGCCAGCTCTGTGGCCCTGGATAGATCACCTTGCCTTAGGTCTTCCTAAGTCTTTTCTGATGTGTGAAATGGAAATATCAATATTGGCTTAATTTACTCCGTGAATTAATTTGAAGGCTTTGGCGAATCAGAACATGCTGTGGGAGGTATGTTTTGCCCAGGATTCCCCCCAGTTCAGAATGATAGGAACTTTGTGGAGTGCAGAGGTGTCAGGAAAGGGCATGCCCTCCTGCCTGGCCTGGTGACCCCTGGTAGAAGATGGAAGTCCCAAGATAAGTGTTCAATCTGCCTGTGGTTGCCGCACTTTAAGCCCCTCCCTGTGGTTGCCACACTTTAAGCCCCTCTGTGGTTGGGAGTCCACATCCATGCATCCTAGGTCAGAGTTGACACTGAGACATAATATTATCTTCTACACAGTTACAAAGAGCTGCTGCTGCTTCTGCTCCTCCTCCTCTCCCTCCTTCTCTTCCTCTGCCGCCTCCTTTAAAAAAAAAAAAACCTCACAATACTTTAAATAAGTTTATAGTTTTGTGTTGGACCACATTCCTAGCTGTGACATGACACATGTACCCCTGTCAGAAAGATTCTAAGTGTTAGCTACATCTGGACCCCTGGTCTAGTCATGGTGCCCACTAACTGCCTCTCCTTTCAGTCTTTCATTTATTCTGTCAATATGGAGTCATTGTTGACTCTGCAAAGAATGCTGCTTAAGGTGCTCAAATCCCACCAGCCAACAAGAGAGTGATGTATGCCACCCTAGAGCACGAGCACCAGGCTGGGTGCACAGTGCCAGTGCCAGGGATATCTATGTGGAGCTGGGGCTTGGCAGTTTCTGGGTCAGGAGGCTCTGAAGAGCGGCAGCCACGAGGGTTCATAGCCCCAAGGTTCAACAACTAGCTCTGCTGAGCTACAGCCAGGAGCTGATAGCCACTGTTCTGTTGTGTAGACCAGAAAGTTCTCTGCACTTGTCCACACTGACTCAAACACAGAGGTGTATAAAAGGCGGGCTTCTGTGCTGGCTTCCTTCCAAGCCAATAAGCCTTGGCCTCCTGTGAAGAAGGAACCCATCCACGGCTGCTTGCTACTCGACACGACCTATGGGGTGGCTTGTGAGCCCACACAGCTGCGCCCAACCCTGCTGAGGTCCTCATCTGTTGGTCTGGATAGTTCGTGAATCTGTGTTTCCACCATTCTCAGGTGTTGCTCACGCTTCCCGTTCAGGGACCACACTTTGAGAACTGGTGTTTTATGCTCTGGATTCAAGTCCAGGCTCCGTCACTGGTGTGTGTGAGACATTTGGCAAATGACTCAACCACGATCTTCCCGTGAAGGAAATGAGTCCACGGCACTAAATCCAGGAGCAGTTTCCTTCCTGCCAACTGGCACATTGTAGGCTCTCAGTTGCCATGTATATGAGTGTATATAAGGGCCTCACATGCCTGTAGACAGGTTCCCTACTTCTTCCAAGAACAGAAAGAGCAGTGACAGACATCTTGCGTTAGTCAGCTTTCAGTTACTGTTACAGAATGCTTGAGGAAATCAGCTTATCAAGAGGGAAGGGTTATTTGGCTCATGGCCTTTATAGAGTTTCCCATCGGGGTCACTTGTCCCTGTCGCTTTGGGCCTGCATGAAGTACCATGTAATGGTGGGAACAGGGGTGGAACGAAAACACCCACCTCGAGGCCAGAGAGCAGAAGAGGAGGAAGAGGAGAAGGCCAGGGTCAGTCCCACAGTCCTTTTAAAGAGCTCACCCCCCATGACCTAAGGATCTTTGCTAGGCCCCACCTCTATTACCCTTATTGTTTACATTTGAGTATTTCACGTGCAGTGAGTATGTGCACCACATGCAAGCAGTGCCTATAGAGGCCACAAGAGGGCACCTGGCTCCCTGGAACTGGAGTTACAGTTGTAAGCTGCTGTGTGGGTACTGGGAATCGAACCTAGGTCCTCTGCAAGAGCAGACAGTGTTTTTTACAGCTGAGCCATGTGCAGCCCCGCTTCTTAAGGATTCCACTCTGTAGCTAGTGAGTAGTAGTCCTTTAACTCATGAGTCTCTGTGGGACATTCAAAGCCTAAATTTATAGTGTTCCTATCATTATTCATGTGATTAGGTATATGCAAGTGTGACAAAACTCCATATACATGTGTGTATACACACATGCATGCACTTATGCACATGAATATTTGTGCACTCATACACACATGCATGCACATACATGCATGTGCACACACTTATGCACATGCCTACTTATACACATATGTACATACACTTATACACATTAATACTTGTGCACACATATATATACATACATGCACACACATGTACACATATGCATATGAATACTTATATACACATGGATGCACACACATGCACACACTTATGTACATGCATACTTGTACACACATGCATACACACGCATGAACACATATGCACCCTCTTGTACACGCACATACACAGAGGCCAGCCAGGTAGAACAGAAGTGGCTTCTGCAGAGGCTGTAATCTCACCAACTTTAAAACATTCTATGTATTCTTTTTAGTCCACAGGGGAGAAAGACACCCAGTGTTGGCTGGTGATTTATATGCGGTTGGCTCTCCACACTCCCTTACTCTTTCCAGGCCTCCAGTCATCTAAGGCTCCAGCTACGTCAGCAGCCCCAGCCTGTTTGTTTGCATAAACAGAATAATTAAGATTTATTAAATTTGCACTGCCAACGTGCTAGCCAGCTTGGTGCCAGCAGATGCCTGCCTGCAGCCCTCAGACACATAAATTGTAGTTCCTTTTTGGATGGCAGCTGGGCTTGGGCTGTGACTCATCTCACACCTTTCTGTGGCCCAAAGTGTGGTGCCGCCATCCCTGAAGATGGCCTTTTCACGTGAGGCCTGGTCTGACTGGTGCTGCTGTTCTCCAGGGCAAATCAGGGTGGTGTGCATGGGCCAGGCGCTTCCTGGGTATACTGCACAATGGGGCTCTTGGTATACTGGGCACCACACAGTGGGGCTCTTGGTACTCTGACTACCACACAATGGGGCTCTTGGTATACTGGGCACTGCAGAG
>NW_022196912.1:118705671-118705899 GCF_008632895.1 Mastomys coucha | reverse complement strand
GGGCACTGCAGAGTGGAGCTCTTAGTACACTGGGCACTGCGCAGTGGGGCTCTTGGTACTCTGGCTACCACACAATGGGGCTCTTGGTATACAGACCCACCACCTAGGAGTGGCACTGGCTTTACCTGATTGTATTCCTAAGGTTTTTCCCTTCATTTTCACCTTGCTGGAATTTATATTTTTGTCCCAATCTGGCTCTCCGAGGACTACTCACGAATGCTCCCCTCC
>NW_022196912.1:118700996-118705630 GCF_008632895.1 Mastomys coucha | reverse complement strand
TCTCAGGGCACCTTTGCCTGGGAATCTTGGAAGTCAAAAATCTCTGCTGCTGAGTGCGTTTCACTCTGGCTTTCTTTGGGCTACACTATGGGGTACACACTTAGCCCATCTATTTGGGGGAGTCCCTGCCTATGGTTCAAAGTCTCAAGAAATATCTTTCCCCCCTCCCTTCAACCGATGTGGGGCAATCTGCCCCTCTCTCTGTGAGGCGACTGCCCTTGTCCCCTCCTCTGCACCGAGGCATAGCCTCTCCTCATGCAGCTTTTTCTCCTTCACTTCCTCTCCCTCGCTCCATCCTTCCCTCTCTTCCACAGAGTCTCTCATAGCCCAGGCTAGCCTCAGATTCATCACATGTTTGTGAGGATGAACCAGGTTTCTAAGTCTGCCTCTACCTCCTGAGTGCCGGTGTCACGGGTAGACACCACCATACCCAGTTTACCCAGTGCTGGGTATCAAACCCAGGGCTTCACACACACTAAACAGGTAGGTAGAATGAGCAGTCTCATGCCCTGCTCCTCTGTGGAAGCTTTTCAGTTGAGTTAACTCTGGCTCTGGTGGTGACTGCTTGGTTTCTTGGTAGTCAGACAATGGCTGCCTTTGAACAGGCACCTAGGTTGGGTGGGATTTGTGACATCAAACCTCAGGAGGCATTGGCTGGCTTCTCATGGTAGAGGATAGCTCCTGCGCTGAGGTTTTAAAAAACAAAAACAACAGCAGCAACAACAACAACGAAAACAAAACCTCCGACTGCCAGGTGCAGTGGATGCTCCCGTGCCTGGCCGTACATGCTCTGGACAGCAAGGCCATTTGGAGTTGGGGCAGGTGATGTCATTGACCTCCCTGGGCGTCTCCTGCACACAGCTCAGCAGACAGCTCAGGCCTGCCTCTTCCCTGGTCCCGGCTAAATACACAGCCGGCCTTTGCTCAGCGATGCTATCTCTGACCCCGAATGACCTCCAGCCCTGCTTGATGCCATCTTCCTTCCGCCCACGGAACCCTAAAAGCTGCGTTTGAACGTGTTTATCTAGATGGCCTGCTTCCCTTTGATCCCAGCCCTCCCCTCTCCAAACCTTCCTCTCTCTCCGACTCCACCTGACTCCTCAGAAACTCAGGCCAGCCAGGGAGCCTGTAACTGCAACCCTAGCTCATCTCAGTTGCAAGTGCCTCCCTGTCTCTGCAGAGTGTTACCTGTGCCCTACATAAAGCCATCCGAGAGAGAGAAGGGCTCCCAGAGGTGAGGCCCCCATCCTTTCTTTGTTGCGTAATAGAAAGTCAGTCTCTGCTCTGGCCACCTGCCTATATCCCTCAGCACCCAGGAGGTGACCACAGAGACACTGCCCCCTGTCTGTGAACATGGTCACTACTCCAGTAGTCCACCCAGAACATCTGGGCTCCACTTCTCATGCATACACACACTCTCCAAGGCCTTGTGCTCCACTCCCCACCTAGGCCATGGCCTTCAGAAGGCCAGCTTTCAACTACTCTGGAAGGCTGGTTGTCTTCTGCCCATTTTACAGAGGAAGAAACTAAGGCTAAGGTCTCACACACAGGCTCAACTTCCATCAACACTAACCCAGGCTTCTCCATCATCCTACATGGTGCATCTCATGAGAAACCATGGCTAAAGATAACCATATGGCCCTCTGGGCTTCAGCAGTTCAGCATGGGTCCTAGGGCAGCCACAGGGCAGCCACATAGCAGCTGGTTCACGGCCGCCCACCAACCTTTGTGACTGTGTAGCTGATGAGGAGCTGCACGGTCCCACTGCCCAGCATCTCCAGAGAGCATTGGACCACGTGGGCCTACCTAACCCAGGAAAAGATTAACAGTTGAAGCCTGAAGTGTGGTTTCCTCTGAGTATACTTTGCTCTTTCCAAGACGAGCCGTTGTCATTTGAGGGCTGTGAGTCCACCAGACAAGGATTTCTGTCATCCCGGCTGAATCTGTTCTGTTGTTGCACTTCTTCCAACTCCTTGAATGGTCTCTTTGTGGCTCGCAAAGCTCAGCTACACATTCTACGTGTCTCACTGTTGTGACAAATGCCCACCAAAGCAACCCAAGGACAGGTTCGAAGGTACAATCGATCGTGGGGATGGTGGCTGGTCACACTGTGGCCACAGTCCCGAGGCAGAGAGAGATGGGTGCTGGTACTCGGTTAATCACGTTTTCCCTTTTATTCAGCTCGAAGCCCATGAGATGGCGTCACCCTCTGTTAGGCTGGGTCCGCCCACCTCAACCCAAACTAGAACTCCCTTTTAGGCATGCTCGGAGGTTTGTGGCTCTAGATTGACACCCAAGACTACCCATCACACCCCTCTTCACAGTGCGCCGCAGTCACATGGTTGATCCAGCGTGTCCTCCCGCCCCACTCCCCCGAGGCTCCTAGCCACTCACATGTATCTCCCATTGGTTCACAGAGTCGGCGGCAGAAGCGATGGCGGAGTCCCTGCTCTCTCCTACAGAAAGCATGCCGCGTGGCCCTGCCGTTGCAGTTGCTGCTCCTGCTCTTTCTGCTGCTGTTATTCCTGCTGCCGGCTGGTGAGGAGGAGCGCAGCTGCGCTCTGGCCAACAACTTCGCCCGCTCCTTTGCGCTCATGCTTCGGTACAACGGGCCCCCGCCCACCTAGCCCACTGGGCGCACAGGTGACCTTCTGCAGTCCCTCCAAGGCTGGCTGCTGGGGGCACAGTAGCCGATCAGACACCCAGAGCAGCCTTAGACCAAATGCTGCATCTGTTCCCAGAACAAACTTGCCTTTTTCTACGATGCTGCTTCTGTCTATTTATACTAAATGTGTACTGTGTGTGGTTAGGGACTATGTACAGAATTTTTATATGCCATGTCTATACATGCTCAGTGTAGATGACTTCAGATACAATGTCTCTTTGTGCCTAGGGAAGCCCCCGCTGTGTGTTTCTCTAATGGGATTTATGGCACTTGTGCCTTAGCCTCCTATCATCCCTGGGGGACAGGAAAAATCACAGGTAACTTTGGTGACAACCTGTCCAACTGGAAATCCAGATGTCGCTGAAGAAGCCTCTGTGTGGTTCCCACAGCGGGACAGAATTGGAGTCCCGGGACTTCTGCATGGGGCTAGTTTTAAGGCCACACAGGCTTAGGCTGTGGGCTATAGGAAGAGAAGCCATGATGGCGGGGCACTGGCTTAGCCTGAGCAGTGAGACAGGACACGTGCCAGAGGGATACCGAGAGAGCAACAGAAGAACTGTTAAGATGGGGCCCAACCAAGCACCACAAAATGGTGGTGCTGTGCGCCTGACCCCTGCACAGCAGCCACCAATAGCACAGACCAGCAAGGAATGTCCCGTGACGGTGACAGTGACTACGACTCCGTGTCTTCAGGAAGTGGCTGGGTTTTATTTGTGTTGTTTTCTCCAGGAGAAAGAACAAGATGAACTTGACTTTTTAGTCTCATGCACAAGGGTGAAGCACATTGCCGTGGCCTGTGCCATCCATCGTATGCAGCTGTTGAGCTGTCTACAGCCTAGGGCCTGAGCCCAGAGCATTGTGGAAATACTTGCTCACCAGGCCAGGGATCAAAGGTCTACCCTAAGCAGAGGGGAGAGACTCAGGTCATCTGAAGGGGTCTCTCTTCCCTTCTAAGAAGGGGCTGTGCAGGCTGGTGGGTCTACAAGGCTGGGCAGGTCCCACCTTCCCCCGTGGGCCCTGAGCTCACAGCCTCACCCCAGGCAGGAGCAGGCAAAGGGAGCTCCAGGCCCAGGCGGGTGGCATTTGAGTAATTCCAGGTTATGCCCAAGGATGGAAACATAACCAGGGAATTCTGGGATGATTCCTAAGTGTTTTAAAACTGGACCAGGTTCACCCTAAACTGACACTTTTTTTTTTTAACTTTTAAAAAATACTTTTTACAGATGGAATTTGTCTTGGGAGTGTGTGTGCTCTTGGGCCTGACCATCAGATCATCATCACTACCACCCCCATCATTATCATCAGTGTTACAGACTCAGAGAGGCACTTTAAACACAGCAAACACTGAAGCCCTAAGAGGGCCTGAACTCCCAGGTCACCACACTTGTGAGCGTGCACGCTGGCATCAGGCCGTACCATGTGCAGCTTTTGACTTAGCATAACAGGGAAGCAGAGTCTTGGGGCTGGTGACCCTGACTTGGTCTGTCACCCCAGTCACAAGGCCCTTCCTGCACCTGGCCACTTTGCTGGGAAATCAGGGGCTGGTGAACTCTGACCTCACTAAGACCCAGGTAGCTGAGTCCTGATCGCAGACCCGATGCTCACCCACCAAGAAAGAGCACTGGCCCACCACTCAGAACTGTGGCAAGGGCCATCAATACTTCCATAACCACTTTCCCATTTCAAAAGTAAAAAAAAAAAATCTGGGCCCAGAGAGGAGAAGTAACTCACCCATAGCCACACAGCAAGAACCTGTAACGCCAGAAATGGAGGGGTCCCCACAGTCTTCAGGTGACACCGGGTTCATTATAGCAAACCTCCCCACATTTTCCTTCCCAGGAAGAATGAACAGGCTAGCGATGGAGCACTTGCCTAACAGGTGTGAGTCCTGAGTTCCACAACCGGAAGTGAGGGGGGGGGGAAGAGCTGTTTGCTATGAATGTGGGCGTGTCTCCTGGTAAACACCGGG
>NW_022196912.1:118686152-118700641 GCF_008632895.1 Mastomys coucha | reverse complement strand
CACTCTGTAGACTAGGCTGGCCTCGAACTCAGAAATCCACCTGCTTCTGCCTCCCAAGTGCTGGGATTGAAGGCATGCGCCACCACTGCCACCACCTCTTGGCGTCTGGGCACTTTTAAGATGTAGCTTCTTTTGCTTAAAATGGGGGCCGACACCCGCTACTGTAATGTTGTGTCCTAGCCCATTATCAAAGAGAGTTGGAAGGTATCCCTGGAGAGACATATTCGGTCTCTTTGTGTAGTGTGTGTATGTGTTTGTATGTGCGTGTGAGTGCAGGTGTGTGTGCATGTGTGAGTGTGTGTGAGTGCATGTGTGCGTGCCTCTGTGTGCGTGTATGTATGCATGTGTATGGATGTGTGTGCATTGTGTGTGCTTGTGTGTGCATGTGTTATGCATGTGCATGTATGCATGTGTATGTATGTGTGTACATACATGTGTGAGTGTAAGTGTGCATGTATGTGTGTGTTTTCGGGTGAGTACATGTATGAGTGCATATGTATGTATGCGTATGTGTATATGCATGTGTGTATATGTGTATACATGCATGTGTGAATGCATGTGTGTGAGCATGTGTGTGTTTCTATGTACATGTGTATGTATGCATCTGTATGTGTGTGAGTGCATTCAGTTGTGAGTGCATATGTGTGTATGCATGTTCCTGTTCCTTTGTCCTGCAGACAGTGCTCACATATAACCCTCATAGGTCAGCCCGTGAAAGTGAATGCATTGACAGCATCAGTGTCATTGGTCCCCTAACCTGTGTGCTTCCTTCTGCCCTTTTCTGTCACATCCTTTCTCTGAGAACAGAATGGTGCTTTAGGGGCAGAGAGCATGTCTGTAACACAGACAAAATGAGTGGAATTAGTGGTCCTGACTGCAGGGGAGCCATGAAGACCTGGAGGTACTGGCAGAAATGGCAGACAGGCTGCCCACCCTGATTCAAACCTGAGAGTTCTTCACCCCTAAATGTGAGCTGAGAAACCGAGGCATTTAAAGCTATGAAGCCGCTTGCCCACATCCTGGTGAGAATTGAATCCAGGGTTATAGGGCCCTGAAGCTCACACCAGAAGGAGAGGGCTTTGGGTCATGGGTCATTGCCACTGAGCTGCAGTGTTCATGGCTCTGGGAATAGTCTCAACGAGTGGCAGCCTTGTCCTCAGAGGCATTGGGGCAGGGTTAGCTTCCTGTGAGCTAGCCTGTGGCTCTTTAAGGAATCACCTCATCAGTCACATCCCTGTAGGTGATAGCCCATCATCATCATTCTCACACTGCTCCAAGAGGTGGGACATGCCACATACCCTGGAGCTCAGCCCCACTGTCACATCCTCCATCACTGGCCTCACTTCCCTGTGGGACCAGCATTCTAACATGCTTTAGAGGAAGGAAACTGGGGTCGTTCTGTATCCTGAACAAGGAGATTGACAGGCCCTTAGTGAGCTACTGCTGGAAGACCAGGTGCCGAGGGAATGGGCCACCCTGTGAGGATGCTCAGGCTGCCTCACAGCTGAGGGGACCTCTCTTCCTTCTACAGGGTGGAGCCAGGACTGAGCAGATCAACAGGCTCCACAGAGGGTTTGAGAATCTGTGCTTGAGCTGATCAGGCTGGAGTAATCAGATGGGAAATGGGCAGAGGAGAACAGAGACAGAGCACGGAGGCTGAGGGCCACGAATGCACGCTCAGTGCTTAAGGGGCCAGACTTTATGTTGCCTGTGTTTATCACTGTTTAAGAAAGGAGACAGCAAGAAAGGGAAATAGGAAGAAGGGGATAGATGAGAGAGAAGAAGGAAAGAGGGAGGGAGGGGAGAGAAAGAAGAGGGGGGAAATAGACAATAGATGATAGATAATAGATGGATAGATAGACAGATGGACAGAGAGACAGACAGGAAATGTCCGTTCTTCATTCTTTTTTCTTTTCTTTTTTTCTTTTCTCTTTTGGTTTTTCGAGACAGGGTTTCTCTGTGTAGCCCTGGCTATCCTGGAACTCACTCTGTAGACCAGGCTGGCCTCGAACTCAGAAATCCACCTGCCTCTACCTCCCAAGTGCTGGGATTAAAGGTGTGCACCACCACCGCCTGGCCCCTTCTTCATTCTAACCCACGTAACAAACCCTTAAATTTCCTTCTTGGGGGTCATACATGGGGTAAACAAAGTGTAGGCCCCGCCCTCTAGATCTCCTAGCTGAAAAGGTGTCAGTTCTAAGATGCTGAGCACAGACTAGGGCCTTGGCCCTCGACTTGGCTCATCTGCACTCCCACAGGTGCTGCTCAACCTACCCAGAGCTCAAAGGCCATGGAGGAGACACAGGAAACTGGGGATCAGTGGGAGGGAGCCTCATAGCCTCTGCTAATTAAATGTGGCTATGGCTGTGAGGGGCGAGGAGATCTACTGGGGAGGCCAGATTGGGGCGGGGTTGGGGGCAGGAGAACATCAGGACCTGGGTGTAGCAGAAGGGGCAGGAAGCCCACTGGCTGGGCATCTAGAGGCCTCTAGGTAGATCCTTGGGCTGTGCTGTGTCTGAGCACCAAGGCTTTCCCGGGAGGAGGCCCACAGCTGTCTGTGGCTGTGGACATCTAAGTTTTCAGACACATCCCAGGAGGGATCACACCCCATCTCCCCCTCTCAGGGAGCTCAGCCTACAGTGTCGGACCCTCCGTTTCACTCACCCTAGCCTTGTGTTCTGGCCAGGTCAGTATGGAGAAGAGACGTGAACCATTTCCTCCTTTAATGTGCCCATGGCAGATCATTGAGCCACCCTCTCTCTCCAGCCTGAATGGGCTTCCTGGTCCTCGAAGTACTTCAAATGTTTACTCCTGGTCTGTCCTGTGGGAAAAGTACCTGCTTGTCATTCTAACATCTGACCCTAGCCCCCACATAAGACTAAATTCTTGTCTGCATCTTCTGTCAACCCCATGCATTAACTTTAGGACATTCCAGTAAAATCCAGTTTTTCTTAGGAAGGGAGAAAGGTGGAAGAGACAGTTTGGTACCCAAGTTACCAGCCACTATTGGAACAAGAATCCCAGGCTCACCCAGAGCCCCACATCTGGGTCTCATACTCCCTTAGAACTTAGAGGCTCTTTGAAGTCCCCGTGCTGCCTACCAGCTCTTGCTAGCTCACAGGAGTTCCCTGAGCCCTTCAGTGTGCTCGTGGAACACCCAACATGGGAGTACAGAGGCAATGCTCCCCTGTCCTGCAGGGCCTGGGCTGAGCTTGACACCATTTTGTGTTCAGATCTTCTGGAAAGCTCACGGTAACTCTCAGTCACTCTTAGCCACGAGGAGCTCCTGAGAGCAAATTCTGGAAAGGGGATGAGAGTCTTTTCTGGACCGGCCTCTGACCTTCTAGCAGGTCACTGAGACCCGCCATTGCCCAATAGACAGAGCCCAGGAGCCTCTCCAGTACAGGGTTGCAAGCAAAGGACCTCAGATCAGCCAACGTTTCTCCCTCAGCCCCAAGGCATGAGAAGAAGGCCTTCCATTTACCAAAGAAGAGCAAGGGAGAGTTGTTTTCAAAAACACAACAGAAGAACCAAGCCTGGAGTCTCCTAGCACAAGCCTTATAGGACAGCTCACAGGACTCAGTGTTCCCCAGGCACCTGCCTGCCTTTTGGTTTCCATAGTAACATCATAGGTGCTCACAGGATGGTACCCAGGCATCCCTGAATGCAGGAGACAGCAATGGTAGAGGGAGGGAATCAGCTTCCCAAGAGATCCCAGGCTTCCTTTCTGGAATGGTCATTGCTAGCTCAATAGCCAGGCCACTTGAACTCCTGGTGACACTGTGTAGATACGGGACAGAGCCTGTAGACTCTTGTCTACTTTTGAGGGAAGAGAGCAAAGGAGACCCATAAGGAAGGGCCTGAAATATAACCCAACTTCGGAGATCCTGGGCTGTAGAGTCAAGAGCTATGCTTAGGTGCTGAACCCAGAGCACAGACAAGGCCTAGAGACCTGGCTAAAATCAGCCAGGCAGTGGGTAAGTGATAGGTTTAGGATTTGAACCCAGCAGTGTCTGGTCCCAAGCTGATGGTTTTCTGCCACTATGTAGAACTTGCTTTCCTCTTCAGTCACTTTTCTTTCCCTTATGGGTCATGGGCCATTGTTACTCCAGCATCTGGTTAACCTGTTGGAAGATGCCATTTCTGTACAGGGCTGCAGGCTTTCTCCCCTGTGTCTACTCTGCAGCAAGCTCTTTGACTTCCATTGCCAACAGGGGCTGGGAGCACCAGGATAGAATGCCAGGGACAGGGGCTGGAAATACACAGGCCACCAACGTCAGGGGCAGATGCAGGACAGAAGTTGCTTGGAGAGATCACTGTGCGTGGGCCACATTCTTCCAGGAAAGCAAAGATTCAGGAGCTGGGCAAGTTCTTGGAGCTCCTGGGATGAAGAGGGGGACAGAGAAGGCATGTGTGTGTGTGTGTGTGTGTGTGTGTGTGTGTGTGTGTGTGTGTGTGTGTGTGAGAGAGAGAGAGAGAGAGAGAGAGAGAGAGAGAGAGAGAGGGCGCCTATGTGTTGCATAAGTGTGTTCTGGTGTCTAGAACAATCAAATTCATTGTTTTAAGTCTTCCCTTGTATAAACAGTACAGAGGGACCACCTCCCCTGTCACAGTCTCTGTGATTATAAAACACGAATTTTCGATAAGTTCAGCTTTTTGGGAAGGCAGGCAGATTTGGAGCCAAATGGCTATCTTGGAACACATGTGTATTATCTTGGTTCACATCAAGTCCAGAGCTGACTGAAGGCCTTGGCGTCTCTCACCTCTGTGGGAAGGGCCATGAGAGTCCTCAGTTCCCTGCTCAGTACTGTTGTGAAGTTGTGTGGCGGTCCATTCCTCTCATTCACTTTGGTGGCAGCAGTATTCTGAAAGACGATTTTGTGTTATCATTGTTGCTTCATGTTTTTTAAAAATGTATCTGCTCTATGTTTGGAAATAAAAAGCTCTATTTTGGTCTATGAGATGTTGTGTGGTTTTCAAGTCGTTTTTCTGAAGTCAGGAGTTACCTAGGGAGGGCACGAGGGGAAGAGACAGCAGGATTATGGCTGTCTTATTTTGACATTGTTTTTAGACTGGTGACTGGGCTTTGGGCTGTGTATTTCAAGGCTCTTGGCCTCTTAATCAAAGACTGGAAATAAGGCTCACGCAGATCTGCAGAAGTAATAAGATCACATTATGCAAAGTGCCTGTGCAGGATATAGAGAGAGACATGCTCAAGTTGACAGGGGTGGGTTGAAGAGGGCCTGATGTTGCTTGTGCACTGTTTGGAGAAGGGTTTGTGTTCATGGTTCATCCAGGTGATGGAGGGAGGCTGCCAAGTGCATTATTACAAGGGAGATGTGCAAAAACCAAAACCAAATGTGATTCCAGAGTATTGCACTGTTCAATACTTGCCTGCCTCAGGATTAATTCTTGTTTGTACCGAGGTGGAACCCTTTTCACTGCAACATAGGAGCCAGAATGAACATCAGCCCTGGGTGTATCCTGAATGTCCCCAGCATCCTCTAGACCAACCTCCCCCCACCCCCAAACATATATGCTGTTCCCAGGAATATGTGGGTCGCCTGAGGAGAGAGACAGGGCCCCCAGTGTGTCTGGACACAAGCAAAGAGAACTTGGTCTTAGCCGGGCAGTGGTGGTACATGTCTTTAATCCCAGCACTTGGGAGGCAGAGACAGACGGATTTCTGAGTTCGAGGCCAGCCTGGTCTACAGAGTGAGTTCCAGGTCAGTCAGGGCTATTCAGAGAAACCCTGCCTTGAAAAACCAAAGAGAGAGAGAGAGAGAGAGAGAGAGAGAGAGAGAGAGAGAGAGAGAGAGAGAGAGAGAGAGAGATCTTGGCCTTGAGACCAATTCCCACCAGCCTTTATGGATCAAGGTGCTGTAGCTCTCTCTGTTCTTGGATTTGAAGATCAGCCTTCCCCAGCCACAGTCCTTCATAAGCTACAAGCCGGAAATGGGAAAGATGAAAGGGGCCGGCTCTTGTAGTGTGAATACATGTGTGTACCTGTACATGGGTATGTGTGGTATACCTGTACATGGCTATGTATGTGCCTGTACATGTGTATGTGTGTACCTGTACATGGGCATGTATGTACCTGTACATGGGTATGTATGATGTTCCTGTACATGTGTATGTGTATACCTGTATGTGTGTATGTACGTGTGTGGGATCCAGTGTGAGGAATGCTCTAAATTGTCCTGAGGTATAGCCTGGCTCAGGTGGCCTATGTTTTCCTATGTAAAGGATGCCACCCTGTTCATAGCAGTGACACAGAGCTCACTGCAGGTTAACAGGCACACCTGAGGACTCCCTGTTGCTAGTCAGACTTGAAGGCCACCCCTCTGACAAGGAATTCACTCCTGAAGGAGAGCGGCCTGAAGTCTGAAGTCTTAAATCCCACAGATACTCGAAGAAGGATTCCCGTGGGTCATGTGGCAGGAATAAGGTGTCTCCTCACATCCGACTAGTCAACCATGATAATGGAGTATGTTGTAAGGACTTTGCCTCATGGGGTTCTCCACCCTGGGCTTCTAGGTGGAATTGGTCCTGGAGTTCTCTTAGGAAGCTTTTTGCTGTAGAGTCATGAACCTTGGTGTAAAAATGGTTTTGGTAAGAAAGCTGGGCCCAGTCTCTCCATTTAACACCTTTTGGGCACTCCTACTTGCTGTAAAAGTAACATTAAACACACACACACACTTTCTAATTCCACCTGGAGTGCTCATGTGACTGACTGGGTGATTCATCTGGGTTTATGACTCTGTGTGTGTGTGTTTCCTAAGTCAGGTGTGAAACAATTTTCCCTGTTTTCATCCATGACTCCCAACCCCAGCAGTGACAAGTGCTCACGGGGAAGGCTCTTCCTCTTCTTGCAGACCCCCGGCGAGAATGTTATGCAGCTCCTTGGCCTCCCCTGTCGTGGGTCCCTCTGTACACTGCTGCCCTAGATTAGGCACCCTGAGAGAGATCCCCGACTTACTGGGAGCTTCCATGGCTAGAAGGCCTTGCAATTGTCTGACCTGGGTCCTGCCTTTGTTCTCTGCCCTGGTCTGCCTGTGGTCTCCGCTGCCAGTTTCTCCGAGAAGGCTTATCCACTGAAGAGTGTAAAGGGAAATTGCTTAAAATTGTTCTGAGCCACAGCCTGGCTCACGTTGCCCATGCGTGTGGTGTGTGTGTGTGTGTGTGTGTGTGTGTGTGTGTGTCTTGGCCTCGAGCATGTGCAAGTAATTGAAGCCTCTTTCCTTTGGAAGGCGGAGACAAGGTAACAAAAAGAAAAGTCTAAAGTGCAATATGTGTTCTGGACTGCATCCTGGAACAGCAAGAGACCGTTAGAGGAAGCCAGCAAAATGCGGCTTGGAGTTCCCTGAACGTGGCTGTGCGGTGTTAATGTTCTCTGTCTTTGATGGATGCCGGTGGTATGTAAGGAGTCAGCGGAGGCTGGGTGAAGCTCATGGGAACTCTGTGCTGTTTTTGCAGGCTTTCTCAAATCGCTCTGAAATTAAAATTTTATTTTTTTTAAACATAGTCTTTATGGGCTCCCTTTTGCTCTTAATTTTCTTTCTTCAGAATGGTGAACCTGAGCAGGTTTGGATCCGTCTGGTGAGTGTGGGGCTTGACTCACCACAGCTATAGGCGTTTGACCTTGAACAAGGTCTCAATCTCCCTGATTGTGACCTTGGAGGGACGTGGTCATAAGTACTGCCTGAGATGGGACTTGAACGCGCCAGGCACATGCTAAACACAGACAGGGAGCCGCTGGCTCAGGTCTGGCCCCATTACCCTTTCAGTCCTGTCTGGTGGGTTTGAAGCAGGGTATCCTGTCTGCCACCTGCTTTGGTATTCCCCTTCACTTAGGACTGACACGGAAGCCCTCGACTACACTAGGACTTCCATGTGTCCTAGGGAACTAGTTGAGGAAAGAGTCTAGACAACAGAGTTTGAGTCCAGTCTAACTGGTTTAGGGAGAAACGGGTTTGTCACGGGTGGGTATGTGGCTCACAGAACTATCTTGGGAGTGGAGTGGATGCCAAGGTTCCAGGAGCAGCCCTCCTGCCCCATCCTGCCCCTCCCTTCCCACGATGGCCCTCCTGACAGAGAACCTGTTGTTGCCACCAGGGGAGCTTGCTGAACCATGGCGGTTGCCAATGGCAGGGTCTCCTGGTCTCCACGGTCACTCATAGAAGCACGTTGACTTCTCCTGACCATGGTCTCTTCCTATCCTCCCCTTCCTAGCAGA
Source organism: Mastomys coucha (assembly GCF_008632895.1). Taxonomy (NCBI): domain Eukaryota; kingdom Metazoa; phylum Chordata; class Mammalia; order Rodentia; family Muridae; genus Mastomys; species Mastomys coucha. The sequence goes on along the minus strand of NW_022196912.1, from coordinate 118,692,405 downwards.
GAATCTGAACTGGAAAAGCCTCATCATATCCAGAACATTCAGACAAAGGGCAAATGGCAGCCTCATTTTACCCTTCCCGCACCACAAAAGAGCCCTCGGCAAGGAGTCCACAGTGCCTCCCCGGGCCATGCCTCTGAGTGTCCAATATCCATGCACTCCCTATTTCCACACGGCTTCTTCCAAACAAACCCAGCAGCAGAACCCTTTCCAGTGCACACCCTGCCTACACAAATGGCAACTCACTGGTTGGTCTCCTTGGCAACGTATGCATCTCTCTGCCTGGCTAATTTTCATCTGATCTGATGTCCTGAAGCCTATGTACTAAGTCGTGAGATTGTCACCACCTTTACCACCATGCCTTTTTGTTTCTGATCAAGTGTCTGGGAGGCTAGAGGTAGAGGCAGACTGGTGTGCACAGGGAGAACTCTTTTGTTCAACTGTCACGGGCCCTCCATGGGTGACTGTTAAGAACATCCCTAGAGGGTTCACAGGCTTGCAAGGCTGGGGCTGGGAGGGCGGCTCTGGCAGATTGCTTGCCTTATTATGGGCGAGATCCTGGATTCGATCTCCAGCACTGCAATAATAATAATAATAATAATAATAATAATAATAATAGATTAATGGGCTTCTACTGTATGTCAAGGATGAAGATGATGCGGATGGCAATGATCGTGATAATGATGACGGTGATGGTGGTGATGGTGGTGATGGTGATGATGATGGTGATGATCGTGATAATGATGACGGTGATGGTGGTGATGGTGATGATGATGGTGATGATCGTGATAATGATGATGGTGATGGTGGTGATGGTGATGATAATGAAGGCAGACAAGACCCATGGCAGGGTCAGTCTGGCTCAATGCTTGCTCTACATCGCTGTGGGTCACATGGAGAGATCAAGGTACCTGGTGCTAGGGAACCCTGTAACTGAACTCATGGCTAAGCTTCCCATAAGGGTAGAGAGAAGGAATCACAGCAGGCACACATGCACATTAGCAGATACACATGTATGCACTGTAGATGGTCACACACTCGCACTACTCACACCTGCACGCACACAGACTACACACATGTACACACCTCACAGAATCATACACACGCACACCAAACCCCATAGACATGCACACAGATGTCTAACCCACGTCATCCAAACACATGCTCGTCACAAAGGCAAACAAACATAGCCACAGACATACACACATGATTACATACAAACCTGAAGGCATGCACGTCCTCTCACCACACAAACCACGTGTGCAATACACACAACCACGTCCGTCCCACATTTCACACCACACACAGAATTACAGACAGTTACAGACTGGAACACGCCACACGCAACCATCATGTGTATAAACCACATATAGGCACATGCTCACACATAGCCACAGAGGCATGCACAGATGTGTGCACTAAACTTACCCACTGTGTCTGGGAGCCTCATAGGGCTCTGGTCTCACATCCCCAGGAGACCAGCCAGTCCTTCAGAAGCCACAAACTGAAGCTGGAGTCATGGTTGTCTGTGTTCCAGACATTGTGATAATTTAATGATCACTCTGAACCATGGGAGAGCAGCTAGGAGGCCCTCGGCGGGGGCTCCATGCAGATAGAGCGAGCTTCTGAACAGTCAAAGGCAGAGATTGTGGGTACAGCAATCTGTGGGATATTAACGAAGAGAAAGCATTCACAGACCCACCAGTTCCTGACCATCACGTTTTTGCCGAAAGGTGTGTTCTACCCTGACGAAACCCCAGAGGCTAAACAAGAAGCATCTCTTCATTTTGACATGTATTAAGATTAAGATCTGAACGTGTCCTGGAAATGGGGACAGGAGAGGTGGAGCCCTGCACTCCATGGTGACGCATGTCAGCCTTCATTAGATGACAAGGCAGGATCCACAGCTGCGGGGCACTTCCACCCACGGTGTGCATGGTGCATGGTGGTTCTTGCCTTGGCTGTCAAGGGTTTTACTGTCTAGACCACTAAAGAGAGAAATGGCTAAGAGCTGGGCAGGAAGGCTCATTCTCAGAATCCCACCTTTTGCTATGAGTGTTGTTTGGGGAGCCTGGGTATCTTAAGGTCATGATCTGAAGGTGGCTTAGGAGCCCTCCAACTTAGAAGCCCTCTGCCTTCTAGTGATCTCTTGTGAGTCCAAGAGTCTACAATAAGAAGAAGTCATGTAGTCATGTAGTCATGAAGCAAACCCACCAGTCATGCTTCATCTATCTTAACCCCCAGACCACAGCTACCCAGGGAACAGCAAGGCCTTAAGGGTGGTGATCAGAGCCAGGGGATTGTGGGCAAGGTCTCTGACTCCTCAAGGACCAATAGGTTACCTACCTGGTGGGTCCAGAGTACAGGGTTAAGGACTCTGGGTTGTGTTAGAGGAAGGAGCTATGAGCTGTCTTGAAAACGGAGGAGGGGTTGTCTGCTCTTTTGCCTGGCCTTAATTTCTTTCTAATGAGTTTTGCTCTAGCAGAAAACACCAATGAGCAGGCTAGATTCTGTGGAAGTAGCCACCACAGGGAGGTGGGGCCTTCCAGTTGCTGCCATACAGGTGTGTGGAGTTCTGGGCTGTGAGTTTGATGGTTTCCCAATCCTTCAAGGTTGCAGAGCTCATTATAAGAACCATTTTTAATAGTGACTTATTATGTTTATTGTGTGACTATGGGTGTGTGTGTCACAATGCGCACGTGGAACTCAGAGGTCAGCTTTGAGGAATGGATTCTTCCCGTCCATCTTATTTCTGAGGCAGGGCCGCCTTGTCATTTCTACGCCTCAGTTCTCCAGGCTAGCTCTGCCCCACATCTCCTGCAGGATTGTCCAGGCTAGCTCTCCATGTCTCCCCATCACATCTCCTGCAGGACTGCTGGGGTTACAGATGTCCACAGCCATATTGGTTTTATTCATGGGTGAAATTCAGCTCATCAGAATTGTGCAACAAGCACTTTTGCACACTGGGCCATCTCCGCAGCCCAGTGGCAATGAATGTAAATACTTAAAAAAGTAATCACATCTACTCTACGCATGTGTGTTTCCAGGCCATGGCCTATACCGCATTACTCATCAAGCTTCGTTCTCTATAATCCAAAAGATTCCCTCTCCGGTCTAAAATTCCATGTGAGACCTACAGGCCACACACCTGTTAAGTCTGTCTTTCAACTTTCGGTCCCTTCCCCGTGTAGTCAGAGTCTATCCGGGGCTGATAGGCATGATCTTGCTCAGGCCTTACAAGTCTTCCTTTGGCTCTCCTTTTCTGAGCTGAGAATTTAGGCTCAGAGACACAACTGACTAGTTTGAGGCTGCGCAGCACATGTCCAAATCAAGTGTCATCCTTTGTGATTTTCAAAGCTTTGGGGTTTTATGGGTAGAAAGTCTATGACATACTTAACATTCAGTGGGGGGGGGGAAGCAAGGGAGGAGCCCAGGTTCATATCTAGCTCCAGTGTGACAGTACCAGGGTTCCAGAGGAATGCAACTTGATCCAACGAGTAACCCAGCAGGCATTCTTGAGCTGGACCCGAACCTGCAGCCCTGTAAGAGCAGCACTCTGGCTGCAGGCCATTTCATCAATTTTCCTAAAGGCCACTGGAAGGCGGGAGAGACAGGAGGCTCTGAGAGCCAGTGTCTTTCCCATCTGGTCCCCATTAGGGCGCTGTTAAAATTTTCATGCTCTTCATTGTAGCAACAAATAAAAGCAGAGAGAACCTCTTTGTTGAAGGGTCCCCGGCTGACATCACTAGTGATTAAGTGGCAGACTTATTTCCTCATAACCTGAGCCAAGCAGTTCTGTGGGAGGTTTGGAAAGAGAGCAGGTTCCCACCGTGAAGCTGAGTGGGAAGCATTCTGAGAGTGATGGTGGAAATTGCAGCTCTAGGGGTTGGGTGGGTAAGAAGATGTTCCTCAATGGTCTCAGCCCTGGAGATAGCAAGAAGCTTTCTGAGTGTGTGTGTGTGTGTGTGTGTGTGTGTGTGTGTTTGTGTGTGTGTGTTTGTGTGTGTGTGTATGCGTGTGTGTGTATATATGCATGTGTGTGTATGTGTGTGTGTATGCATGTGTGTGTATGTGTGTGTATGCGTGTGTGTGTGTGTGTGTGTGCGCGCGCGCTCATGCGCGTGCACGCGCGCATATACATTTGTTCATCTACTCAATAGCCTATCTATTAATCCATTCACACACAAACCCAACAGCCAACATACCCAGCCATACATACATACATACATACGTACATACATACATACATACATATAAATATACAAATACCAGCCAACCCAAACATCCATCCATCTATCTATACATACATACACAAACACACATATATATTACACACATACCGGCCAATACATACATACATATACACACACATACTTACATACAATATAATACACAAATACCATCCAACCCATACATACATATGTACATACACACACAAACACACATACATAATACACAAATACCAGCCAACCCATCCATCTATTCTTTGTTGTTGTTGTTGTTGTTGTTGTTGTTTGAGACAGAGTTTCTCTATATAGCCCTGGCTGTCCTGGAACTCACTCTGTAGACCAGGCTGGCCTTGAACTCAGAAATCCGCCTGTCTCTGCCTCCCAAGTGCTAGGATTAAAGGCGTGTACCACCACAGCCCAGCCATCCATCTATTCCCAATATAACATATGTACATATAACATACATACATGCATACACTCCAGTCTACTCATTAACACACACACACACACACACAAACGTGTGCACACACACCAGTCAACCCATCCATCCATCCACTCATCTCCCCACCCATTCATTCATCTACCCATCAGCCTATCCATTCATCCATAAATGGACCAATCCACCCATTTATTCCATCCTACCAACCCACCCATTCATTGGCTGTCTACCCATCAGTCTACCAACCCACCCTTTTATTGGCTGTCTACCCATCAATCTACCAACTCACCCATTCATTGGCTGTCTACCAATCAGTCTACTAACCCACCCATTCATTGGCTGTCTACCCATCAGTCTACCAACCAACTCTTTCATTGGCTGTCTACCAACGGTCTACCAACCCACCCATTCATTGGCTGTCTACTCATCCATCAGTCTATCAACCCACCCATTCATTGGCTGTCTACCCATCAGTCTACCAACCAACTCTTTCATTGGCTGTCTACCAATCAACCAACCCACCCATTCATTGGCTGTCTACCCATCAGTCTACCAACCAACTCTTTCATTGGCTGTCTACCAACGGTCTACCAACCCACCCATTCATTGGCTGTCTACTCATCCATCAGTCTACCAACCCACCCATTCATTGGCTGTCTACCCATCAGTCTACCAACCAATTCTTTCATTGGCTGTCTACCAATCAGTCTACCAACCCACCCATTCATTCACGCCTGTATGCATGTGTCCACTTTTATCTTTTATCCTCATTGCTGCAGGACCCACAAGCCACAGGATGTGCATGGACTCCAGGAACTTAAATGTCAAGGAAATGGAGCTGGAGAGATGGTAGTGATTCAGGGGCCTGCTGCTCTTGCAGGGGACCTGGGATTCGTTCCTAGCAACCACCATGAATCCAGTTTCAGTAGATCTCTTACCCTCTTCTGACCTCCACAAGCACTAGGCACGCACTTGGTGCACATACTTACCCATAGGCAAAGCATCCATACGCAGAAAAAAAATTCTAAAAAAATATCAAGGAATTGGTGACCTCCTGATCCTCCAGAAGGAAGATGCCCTTCTGGATCTTGACTTTAACTCCACATTTGAACACTCATTTCTAGGACTATTCTAGAAGAAATTCCTGTGATTGCTAAGCATCCAAGTATGTGGCAGTGTACAGCCACAATCAGAAACCAAGCTGCCACCTCACAGGTTAGCCCAGTACATGGGCTAACAGGTGACACGTGCTAAACTGTACCAGTTGACACTGTGCCCATGTGTGAACCCAGCCAAGACTCAACGGACCATCCAGCTGAGTCCAGCCCAGATCCCTGACTCACACCATTGCAGGGTAAAATAAATCTCATCTGAAGCTTGTGTTGCTTTTTTATAGTAATTAAAATTATAATGATATAGACCACAGACTTAGCATGTGCTGGGCTTGGTATAAAATCCTTTATCAACACATTTATGGTTTTGACTAACTTTTTACTAGTGTATATTAGTTATAAAAGTACCAGCTCTCATCATGACTCTGTATAAATGTCACCACACTTTATTTCTCTTGCCCCACCCCCACTCCTGC
>NW_022196912.1:118659785-118686104 GCF_008632895.1 Mastomys coucha | reverse complement strand
CACCTCCTATTTGTCCTCGCTTCCCATAGCTTCCTCTTGGCTTCTGTCTTGTGTGTCCTCCACCATCATCCTCCCCTCTTGTGTGTCCTCCACCACCATCCCCCCCCCAAGGTTCTTTCCTCTCCCGTGGTCTCTCCGTCTCACAGACTTGTCCATGCTCACCCGCACTTATTCACTGCTGAACCTGTGAGCTAGGATTCTCACATGAGGGCTGAATATTTTGTCCCCTTGTGTCTGGGTCACCTCACTCAGGACCTACTGTCTAGTTTCCTCCTTTTTCGGCAAGCTTTGTGGTTTTCTTTTTCTGAATCAAATTCTCTTGTTTCCTAGGTCCCGTGTGGTGAGATTGTCTCAAAAATTAAAATTAAAAAAAAAATCCCCACCTTAATATCATGGTTTTTATGTGTCATCCGTTCATTACTATTCATTTGTTAAATAGAACTACGAGCCAGGTGTGGTAGTGCACCCCTTTAATCCCAGCTCTTAGGAAGCAGAGGTAGGCAGAGCTCTGTGAGTTCGAGGCCAGCCTGGTCTGACGAGTGAGTTCCAGGCCAGTTGAAGGTACACAGTGATGTGGTGAGTCTGTCTCTGTCTCTGTCTCTGACTCCTCTCTCACTCTCCCTCCTTCCCTCTCTCTCCATGTACACATACATACACACATATACATACACACACATGCATATCATGCATATATATCATATACATTCCTGGGAACCCCAGGACTCTGACTCTCACTATATAGATGCTTGCACCCCATGCTCACTGCTGGCTCACTGTTCACAACAGTGAGGGAAGGGAGCCCTACTTTCTTAGACATCTGTGCATGCTCTCTTCACAATGTGCCTGTCTGAGAGCCTTTGGAAGCTTGTAGGAAGGTCTCAGAGCACCCAGCTAGCACCCAGCCTGGGGAAGGACTTGAACCCTTGTAGTTTAAGCCCCTCCCTCAGCCTTTGTGTGCCACATTTCCGGCACTTCATCTAGTTCACTGTCTGGAATGAGCACCCGTTTCTGCCCATTCACATACAGGACAATGAGGCTCAGCAAACTAAGCTTCCTGACTGAAGACAAAGGCTGGAATCCACAGCAGTCACTCTCCTGCCTCTGTCAGTGGCCATTTGGGGGCCTAATGTGAGTGAGGTCAGGCCCCACATGGCTCCTCTCTGCCTGGTATTCCAGGGGCGGCTCCCCAGTGGTCATGGGTAGGGCTTGTCCCAGGCTCACCTGAGGCTGCTCCAGGCAGAGGTGAGAAGAGGTAGCGTCAGGTAAACCCGGAAGAGGGATGGATGAAGTGTGCTTTCTCTGTTAGAATGGAAATTGTTAAAGGAGAGCATAAATAATGGCCTGCAGTGACCACTCTCTAAATGACAATGTCAAGTCCAGCTCCAATACAAAGCAAATATAAAATAAACATAACCTCTGGGGCCAAGTCTCATGCCCTCTTCCCCGGCTGGCTGCTCCTGCTCCTCCTTCAAGGCTGGATCCCACCAGAGGTTGCATTTACATAACCCTCTACCACAGCAGTGTTTCCAGAGCTGGAAGGGAGGAGATGAGCTCCGCTTGTCTGCGACACACTGGGGTGTCTAAATGGAATACCTCACCTCACACTTTCACTGAGCCACTGTTGGTCACTACTTTGTCATGGCTTTACTTTCTTTCTGTGCTGTTGTGACAAACACCTGAGAAGTTGAGGGAGGAGGGTCTGTCTTGGCTCACAGTCGGAGGGTATAGTCCTTCATGGTGGGAAGGCAGGCCGTAGAAGTGTGAGGTGGCCGGTCACATCACATCTACAGTCTAGAAGCAGAAAACGACAGGTGCTATGATCAGCTCACCAGCTCATTTCTGTGCAGCCCAGGACCTCAGCCTGTGAAGCGGTGCCGCCAGCATTTAGCGCAGATGTCCCTCTTCAATCAATCTATTCTAGAAAGTTCCTCACAGGTATCCCCAGAGATTAACCTAATCTAGAGATTTCTTCATAGGTGTGCTCAGAGGCTTGTCCCCTCCACAGTTCGACCTTGTCAAGCTGACGATCTATTAACCATGGAGGCCCCGATGTGGCTAGTTTCCGGGGGAGCTGTTACCTCTCCTTCCCATTACAGATGGGCTTTTACTGAGATTTTGTTTCCCTCTTTGGAACCCAAAGAGTTTATCTGCAGCTGTGTCTATTTCCTGCCCTCCTGGATGCTGCCTGCCTGCTGCCCTGGTCCAGCTCAGACCCCTTCTCTGCAACCCGTCTTGCTCAATCAAACAAGCAACAGCAGCGAACAGCTTTTTGAGAAAGGCCTGTGGTAGTAGCACTTCACAGCCTCCCACAAGGAACACTTCTGGGACCTGCTGCTTCGATGGCAGGCTCGTTCTCTCTCCAGAGCCTTGAGACAAACTCTGAGAAGTCTCACGAGCAGAACGGAAATGCACACCGGCTTGGTGTGGGAGACATGCCTCGGTTGCCTATGGTGGCTAGAGTTCAGGGGCATGAGGGAAGGTGTCGACACTTGGGGGTGGGAGGCACTGTGTCCAGATCACAGTGGAAGACATGAGAACCAACTATGGCAGTAGCAGCCTTGAGGGCCGACTCCTCCTACTCCAGGCACAGAAGTGCTGCTAACCTCTGCAGGGCCTCTGGGAGAAAGCAGCTGTTCTTATCCCCATTACACAGAAGGGAAACCAAGGATGCCTTTGTTCGTGCTATTTCTAAGCCGGGTCTCCCAGCATGCTCCAGCCTTTCCCTTTACCGGCGACACCTTCCTGTGTGTTCTCTGTGAGAACAGGGGCCCAAGACGCCCTACGCTTGCCCCAGGGCCCTAACTAAAGCACAAAGGGTGAGCGGAGAGACAGTCCTTGTCCCTCAGCTTGAGTCATTGTTCATGTCCAGTCCTGTAGTCTGCTCTCTGTCCCCAAACCTCCATATTCTTCTAAGACTCTACAGGGGACAGTTTTATGCCTCTGTCCTGGAAACATTTAGAAATGTCTAGGGACATGATTCATTGTCATGGCTGGGGAGGGCTGTTGCCAGCATGTGCTGGACAGAGGCTAGGGATGCTACTAAATGCCCAACAGAGGAGAAGACAGCCTGCCACCCAGGACAAAGAACTAGCCAGCTCTGCAGGTCAAATGCCAGAATTGAGGTGTCCTGCTTGAGGCCCAGCTTTATCCTTGGCTGGTCCCTAATGTGGACTTTCTATTTCTGAACACCTCCTTTACTAGAATCCTCAGAGCTCACTTCTCACTCCACTTCATGCCCGCTGCCCACCCACCTGTGGCATTTGTGGCTCTTGATGATCCCGGTAGCTTTGCTGGATAGACACCTGTTTCCTGTCACCATGCGACAGCCCATCCCCCTACCCTGTGCAGAGGAACCAACCTGTATGTCCTTCTTTCTGCAGGGCCACAAGGGTAAGAACTCTGCCGTTTGTGGGCTAGCACCAGCTACAGTGACCATGCTCTGCCAAGACACCAAGGAGACCCCCATGTCCTTGGACGAGGTCTTCTTACCCTAGGACACATTGTCTAGCCTGCCAGACACCACCCACCCACGTTTACTGAAGCATTAATTTCAGGCACCCAAGAGGTTCTGTTCCTTAGAGTCCCAGTGTGGGGGCAGACCTGGCAGTAGAGAAAAGGATTCTGTGACCCATGCCTAAAAATACAAGTATTATCCAATTGTCAAATATCATTCAACTGTGACAGCTGACTGCCCAATGCTGACTGCCCAACGCAGACAACAGGCCTCTGACAACGGGACAGGCTCCCTGGGAGTCTTTCACTCTGGATATTAGGATGGATCTAGGCCGGCCCTTGGCAGGCCGCTTCACCGCTCAGTGTTCTGAGTTCTGGGCTGGGGCACAGGCTGGCTTCAGATCCGTGGGAAGAAGAATGAAAGGCACTGGGCCCGCTCAGCTGGTCCTCTTTCTTCAGGCTTCCACCCCCTACTGAGATGTCCCTCCCCATGAGAGGAATGAAGCTTTCACAGTACATTTCTGCTGGAGCAGGGGCCAGGAGGTTAAGTCCACACAGACTCACCCCAACTTGGGTTCTCAGTAAAAAGCATCCCCCTTCAAGAGGGCTTTGAATCAGTCAGAACTCTACCAACCCAGCCCTATCTCTGCCCTGCTAACTTGAGCCCTGCCTTTTAGGCCTTGAGAAGCCCTTTTTTCCACAAAGGATTTTCCAAGTTTTCCCTTTCTGCTGGGGCTTGCAATAATCACTGCTGGCCCAGTGGCCTGTCTGAAGGGCTCCCAGGGGTGCTTCAGCAACATATATGCACATTGTACCATGTTCTTAGCAAGGCAGGTCTGGAGGAAATTCAGTGGAGTATCAAAGACAGCAGCTTAAGTCCCTGCTCTGCTCCTATGAGATCCTGTGGCCTGGAGTCTGACCTCTCAAGCCCCAATTGCTCACCTTTGAAAGGAGCTCGGTCCTGACATGGGGGCACATGCCTGCAATCCCAGCACTCAGGAGGCTGGAGCAGAATTTTGAATTTGAGGACAGCCTGGGCTACACAGAGAGACCCTGAGGTGAGGGCATCTCATGCCTGGCTTGTGGGGTTCTTGTGATTTGTGAATGCCAAGAACAACACTACTGTAGCCACTTGAAATGTTGTCATCAGCTCCAGGTACAAAGAGGGAGGGTATGCCATCAGACCTGAGTATGAGGTCTGACTCCATTGTTAGTGGGTCTCAGAGGTTACACTGCGTTCCTTGCCCACCCACCCCCCAAATCCCAAAGCACTGACATTGTAGCCCAGTTCTTCACGGTGACAATGTTTGCAGAGTGGGCTGGGCTCTGAATCTATTATTCCCGATCTCTACAAGAAGACAGTCACGTGACAATGGAGGCACATGTTGGAATCCTGCATACGACCAGGGACCATGAGCTACTTGCAGAGGCTTAGAGAGAGTCATGGAATGGATTCTCTACAAGTCCCTCAGGAGGCTGGGGGTCCAGTGATGCCTTGGTTTAGACTCTAGCCTCTCGACCTACACAAGAATAAACCCCCATGGCTGGAAGCCAGCCAGTTTGATTTGTTAATACCAGCCTTAGTAAATGAAGCCCATTTGTCCCAGCTGTGGGATCCTCCGGTGTGCCCAGGGACAGGGGGACAGTGCATATGGAGCGATGGGAGTCTGGTAGGTGCTGAATTAGCTTGATGGAAGCCTGAGATTCAAGGAACCTTCAGAGAAAGGAACACAGAGGTAGGAAATATACAATACCTCCAGCCAGCTAGAGGAACCCACCATGGATCCCAAGGGAGGAATTCTTGAGTCTAGACAGTGTGGAGTCTCCAGCATCAGCTAGCACATAGCTGTCTCTAGAATTTGCCATGGTGGGAATTGAAGGAGAAATGCTGGCCTACTTGGTTGTAGGAGGCCTGGACCTTGGAGGGACTGAGCAGGGTGCCTACAGTATGAGCTTTGGCACTTCTGTCAGATACCATGAGGACTGCAGCTGTGTTGGCAAAGGCAGGAAGGACTCTTGGGAGTGACGGGTCCTGAAGGCAGCTCAAAGGACCAAAACAGACTGGCATAGTCATCTATGAAACTTCCCTTCAGACCAGCTGAAGGGCTTGCAGCTCCCAGCACTTACTCTCTCCTGGGACCATCATCGGAGTGCCAGTGTGAGAGCTGGGCCAACCGAGGTGAAGCCAAAGAAGCGACAAGAGGTTCAGGGTGAGGGGAAGGAACCCCCACCATGGAAGGCCTCACTGGGGGCCAGGGCAAGCAGAGGGAGATGCAGGTTTTCTGGGAGAGGGAAAGAGAGTCAGGGATCACTTAGAAAACAATAGGTTGCTTCCAGCCTTTTGCTATTGGGTAGGCTATGCTAAGAGCACCAAGTGACACTTCTCTCTGTGTCCCTACCTCCACCCAACACAAGCTGGGAGCCAGGCTGCTGGAATCAGATGGCAGCCCACGCTCCACCAGTGTCAAACACAGGATTTGTTACTAATTCTTCCGTCCTTGGATCCCTGGGACATTCAGCGTCATGGTGGAAACAGAATCCACCAGAGTGTACCCGCTCACGCCCCACCCACCTGTGACCTTCCGGAGGCCACCTTTGTTTGTTCGGGTAGTTACACTTACAGGAAAATAGATGCTAGCCCTGGAGACCAGTTAAACATCCTAACTGTGGGTGGGTTCATACTGTCCCTGTCCCCCAGGCTCTGAGCCTGGAAGGTCCCCAGACCGGCATCTCCTAAAAGCTCTCGGGGTCTTCCCCACAAAGATCATGCCCTGTATCTGGTCTCTTGTGGCCCTCAATCCTTTCCCTTGCATGACTACTGACCATAACATTGCCGCTTCCCCACACTTTCTTAGATCAGGGCATCTGTGACCTTTCACTTTTACGTCGATAAGTGCTGAGCCAGCAAATACAAATGTCCGAGATGTGCGAGCCCCATGCTAGCCATCAGTGTGGGGCATGGGAGATCAGCCAGGCTTTCCAGAGGAGGTGGAACCTGATGAACCCATGGGTTGAGTGGCATGTTGACCAGACAACAACTTAGACCTGAGTGGCACTCTGTCACTGTTGCTATTATGGAAGGGATAGAAGGTTGGAAGAAGCCATGATTGCTGGTGGCCTCATTGTTCCTGACCAACCTGAGTCCCAGAAGCTGTTTAGCCTTCAGGAAGATATTGTAATTAGAGAGGCATCAAGAGTTGTGACACATATATATATATTTATTATTATGTATAGCCTATAATAATATATAAATATGAATTTATACATTCATATATTTATATCATATGTATATGATTATATCATATATCTACCATATATATGATAGACAAGAATTATATGAGGGTAGATAACTATATATAGATAAATAGATACATACATTAGATAGATACATAGATGCATACACTGATAGATGATTCATGCATACATACATACATACATATACATGCTTGAGTGTGTGCATATGTGTATGTGTGCACATGCGTGTGTAGAGGCTGGAGGACAATCCCATGTCATTCCTCAGGAGTTTGTTTTCTGAGACAGAGTCTCTCACTGAGCCTGGAGCTCACTGATTAGGTTAGCCTGGCCGACCACAAACCCCAGGGATCTTCATGTTTCCCTCCCTGTTGTTGGAATTACAGGTACAGGCAGTCATCATTGCCTTTTTCCCCAACATGGGTTCCAGGGATTGAACCCAGGTGCTCACACCAGCAAGGTAAGCTCCCGACCAACTGGATTCTCTCTGCAGCCCCACACACAGCTTATTTTAGTCATACAGAAAGTACTGGACAGCTCGGCAGCTTCTGAGCATAGACAGTGTTCTGCTACCCACCTCCACATTGTCATGGACCTGGAGCTGGAGTTGAGGCTTCTACCCCATCCCATTGCACACCCCCACAGACACCCCCACAGACACACACACACACACAGACACACACACACACACACAGATACACACAGACACACACAGATACACACACACAGACACACACACAGACACACACAGATACACACACACAGACACACACACAGACACACACACACAGACACATACAGACACACACACAGACACACACACACACACAGACACACACACACACAGACACACACAGATACACACACACAGACACACACAGACACATACACACAGATACACACACACAGACACACACACAGACACACACACAGACACATACACACAGACACGCACACACAGACACATACACACAGACATACACACACAGACACACACACAGACACACACACAAACTCACACACACACACACACAGACACACACACATACATACACACACAGACACACACACGTAGACACACACAGACACACACACACAGTCACACACACATACACAGACACACACAGACACATACACACAGATACACACACACAGACACACACACAGACACACACACAGACACATACACACAGACACGCACACACAGACACATACATACAGACATACACACACAGACACACACACACAGACACACACACAAACTCACACACAGACACACACAGACACACACACGTAGACACACACATACATACACACACAGACACACACACACAGACACACAGACACACACAGACACACACACACATACATACACACACAGACACACACACACACAGGTCTTTCTCATGGAGGAGACCAAGGCTCTGGGCCTGCACCTGCTTTCCCACATTTGGCCTCACCTCTAACATCTGATTCTGGGGTTGCCCTATATGTGAAGCCCCGTGGGAGCCTACAGAGGGTGAGAGATAACCTCGGGTCCCCTCTTCCCCGGCCTGCTTTCAAAGCTGGTCTGTCTTGACTCTGGAGAACACAGCTTGGTACCTGGTGCCCAGATGGAGCTGAAAAGACGCCCCGAGGACTGATCTGACCCCTGGGAGGCCAACCACCCAAAGGACCCGGTGGATAGCTAATCCTATTTTGAAGCCTTCTGCTTCCCTGATTATAGGCAAAGTAGGATGTTGAACTCTCTTGACCCCTCTCCTCCCCGGAGGCTGTAAATCCTGCCAACTGGTGATCAGATAAAAAGCATTTTCTTGTGAAGTTTTAGCATCCTCTTAGACAGTAAAGACAGCCCTTTGGCCGCTCACCTCGTTTCCTGATAAAGTCAGGCCTCAGTGCGGGGCAGATCGAGATCACAGGAACAGAGGCTGGACAGCAGAAGATAACGGGCTTTGGAGAGGAGAGCTTCAAACGGGGTTGGACTCCGCATAGCATCCCAGTTCGGTCACAGCCCCCGATTAACTTCCTTAGCAACACAAATCTGATTTGGGCACCAAAGGGGAAAATTAAAACCAGACCCCGACATGAAAGGCTGTGGTCTGTTCGGTTTGTGTGTGTGTGTTTGTCTGTGTGTGAGCCTTTTCACAACAAGAAACAAGAATGTGTTCCCGAGAGGAATTCTGCTTTCAACAAGGCGAAGCTTCAGGGAGCCCTCATTCCCAGCAGCTCACACTATCATTTTAAGGCAGCGGGAATATTTTGCTGAGGGGCATAAAGTTTCCATTCTGTAAGCAGAAGAGACCTGGGATGGATTCTTTCTTCATTGCCCTCCCTCTCTCCCCCTCCTCCTCTTTCCCTCACCCTCTCCCTCATTTCTACCTTCCCTCCCTCCCTTCTTTTCCTCATTCCCTCCCCCCTTCCTCCCCCCTTCCTCCCCCTCCCTTTCTTTCTCTCCTTCCCTCCCTTCTCCCTCCCCTCCCCTCCCCCTCACCCCCTCCCCTCCCTCGTCCTCCCTCCTTCCTTCCATTCTTCTCTCCCTCCTCTTTTTGGGCTTCACATATCTTTCATCTCACTCCTTAGCCAAGGATGACTTTGAACTTCTGATCGGCCAGCTTCAACCTTCCCAATGTTGTGATTACAAGTGTATGCTGTATTATGGTTTATACTGTGTTGGAGATGGAACTCAGGGCTTCATGCATGCCAGGAAAGCACTGTTATCAGCTGCAGACTACCTATGTCTCCAGCCCTGAGGCCCCGGATCCTATGAGATGAGCCTTGTCCACCATCCCATCCCCAGTCACCAGCACAAATATAACACACAGCAGATCTTCACCCAACATCTGTCTAATAAATGAATTAACTCATATCCTCAAGCATATCTGTGATGGGTTGAATAAGAATATCCCCCATTGACTCATGTATTTGAATGTTTAGCCATCAAGGGAGTGGCACTTTTTGAAAAGGATTAGGGGTGTGGCCTAAGTTGGTGTGGATGTGGCCTTGTTGGGGTAGGCGTAGCCTTGTTGGAGGAAGTATGTCACAAGGGGTAGGCTTGGGGTTTCAGAAGCCCAAGCCAGACTCAGTGTCTCTCTTTCTGCTCCCTGTGATTCTATATGTAGAACTCTCAAATTTCTCCAGCACCATGTCTGCCTGCAAGCCACCATGTTCCCCACTATGATGGTAATGGACTAAACCTATGAAACTGTAAGCAAGTCTCAATTACTTAATTGTATAAGAGTTATTTCTTGTATAAGAATTACTATGGTCATGGTGTCTCTTCACAGCAATAGAACACTGACTAAGATAATACCTGTAAGTATCATTATCCATATGACAAAGATTTTAGAATTATAGTAAGTTACTATAACAAAACACCCTAGACGGAGTGGCTTATAAACAACAGAAGTTTATTTTTCATAGTTATGGAGGCTGGAACCCCAAGGTCCCTAATAGACTGTTTTCTGGTAAGAACCTGTTTCCTCACTCTGAGCTCACATGGAAGGAGTTAAGTGTCTGTTCCTGTCCACCTCTCTGAGGCACTACTCCATGATGTAATCATGATGTAGTCATGATGTATTCATGATATAATCACTTCCTCTGTTGTGGATGGCCTGGTTCTGTTTGTATTTTGATGCTAATTCTGCTCTCCTGGTAGGGGCTGCCGACAAGGAGCCAATCACTGGGCGAGTAGGTGGGACTTCCATGTTGGATGGAGGAAGAGAGGAAGCAGAAGAGAGTTAGGTCCTTTTGGAGGACAAGATGTAGCTACAAGTGTCCCCTGGTTTCAATGGCGGACCCATCAGGATTCACCACCTGAGGAATTAGATTTAATAAAGCTTGCAAGATTAGGATTTTAGTTGCTGTGCCCAATGACTGAGTTACCGTCGTTTCTGAACTAAGTTTGTGTTGTGTTTTCCTTCACTCAGTGGCTCGTCTGGGTTCAAGAGAGAAAGGTACGGTGGCAAAGCGTGGGTTTGCCTGATGTGCACCACAAAGGCTGGTGGGGATTTGAAGCACAGGGTTGGTGGGGTGACGACCCACCACCAGTGGGAACTTAGCCAGCTGGATGAAGAGATTTTAGAATTCTGAGTCAGCAAGTCTCAACGAGATAAAAACAAGTTGGCCATTGCCTGCCAGTGCATGGCCAGCCAGGCTACCGGAACAGAGGCACAAGTGCAGGAACGTGCCTGTTCCTTGGGGCAGAGTTGCCGGTGGTAGCATGGGAAGCTTGACGGGTCCTTTTTAATATCTCCCGCTCTGTGACAACTTCACCCAGAGTGACCCAGAGGCCACATTTATAAGTTTAGTCCACAGATTGGTGCTGTTAGACTGAGGGAATTTTTAGCCATAGGGCCCAGTGGGCGGTCTTCTGCTCATTGTGGGCGTGCCATAAAGAGGACTGTGAGACACCACCTTCCCTCTTCCTCTCTTTTACAGCCAGCCTTGAGGTGACCAGACTTCCTCCACCCCAGGCTCAGGGCAGTGGGACCAATTAATCATGGACCGAGATCTTCAAAACTAGGAGCCAACCTAAACCTTCTCTCTTTATAAGTTGATTTATCTTGAGTATTTATCACAGTAGTAGAAAAGTAATTTATGCAACCTTCTAACACCACCACCTTAAGAGTCAAGATTTCAGTGTATAAATCTGGAGGAGAAGGATAAAAAAATTTAGGCCATAGCAAACCCCATACCAACAGATAGCCCTGAACTGCTTGTGTCTGAACTTCAGAACAGCCCTTCATCTGAAATTCCCAGGTCAAACCGTGCCCAGCCTTGTGTCCCCGAGGAATCTTCCTCCTCTCATGGGTTGGTCATCTTCCCTCTTCTGACTGAGGAATGTGTCACACAGGGACGCAGTGTCCTTCTGTTCATTCCTAACACATGCAGGCACCCGTCCCTTCACCACGGACACTGCTAGAAGGTTCTCCGAATGAGGCACCAAGAGAACCGTGGAAATCATAGAAGAGTTAGTGAGGATGGGAAGCTGGCAGCCAGACAGCTTTTTAATACTCTACAAAAACAACAGAAGAAGGGGCTGTGAAAATGGAGGGATTATCTGAGACCAGACTTTCTGGAAATGCTCAAGGAGACTAAGTTAGCACTAAAATAAAGGATAGGTCAGTTATCAGTGGCTTGGTTGGGTGAGTGCTTACCCAGCATCCGCAAAGCCTTAAGTTCGACTCCCAGTGTGGTATTGGAACACATACCTGCTCTCTCAATGCTAGGGAGGTAGAGGCAGGAAGATGAGATGCTCGAGGTCACTCTTAACTATGTGACCAGCCTGAGGTTGTAGCCTGGGCTACATGAGATCTTGTCTCAAATAAATAAATAAACTAAGGAAAAGAAAGGAAGGAGAATGGTGGTAACCCCAACTGGAGGAAAGCAGACCTGCACATGCTCCTAAGCCAGGCCCAACCACAGCCCACCATGAAAGCTCATAGTGTTCGGAATGATACAGCTGTAACACTCTGACCCAGCACTCAGGAGACAGAAGCAGAAACCCAGTCTGGCCTACATAGAGAGTGCCAGGACAGCTAGTATTTCATAGACAAGGGGAAGGGAAAGCAAAAAAAAAAATATATGAAATATAATATAAAGCCTCCAAGATGGCTCAGCAGGTAAAGGTGCCCGTCAGCGAGGCTGACAAGCTGAGTTCGGTCCTGGGGCCCAAACCCTTGAAGGAGAGAACAAGCTTTCATGAGTTGTTCCCCTGACTTCCGCACACACGCACCACCCCATAACACTTACACATTCACACACTAAGTAACTCGGAATAAAAACATTTTAAAGGCAATAATACAAGACACAAAGGAAAAATGTAAACAAGAATATCAAAACCTAAAACGTCGATATGAGACACACTCAATCTGAAAAAGAAGAAAGAATTTTCTTAGAGAAACAGGAGACACTCCACAGAGCCAGCAGAAAACATCTGGAGAGGGGATGGGTGAATAGCAGGTAGACTTTGTTTTTAGAATTTTAAAAATTATACTATGTGTATGTGTGTGTGCACGTGTGTGTGCACGTGTGTGTGCACGTGTGTGCACATGTGTGCGTGTGTGTGCACGTGTGTGCATGTGTCTATGTGGTATGCATATGTGTGGTCAGAGGACAGCATGCATGCATGAGTCAGTGTTCTCCTCCAACACGTTGGGTCCCAGGGAAGGAACTCAGTGGTGAGTGCTTCTACCTGCTGAGACTGGTAAGATTAAAAGGACAGGCTGGGCAGTGGTGGCGCATGCCTTTAATCCCAGCGCTTGGGAGGCAGAGGCAGGCAGATTTCCAAGTTCAAGGTCAGCCTGGTCTACAGAGTGAGTTCCAGGACAGCCAGGGCTACACAGAGAAACCCTGTCTTGGGGGAAAAAAAAAGATTAAGAGGAGAGAGGTGAAGATTCCAGAGCAACGAGAACAGCTCAGGCTGACACTGTGTGTGGAGAGGACTGTGCTGTACAGCATCACACAAGAACACTTACCCCCAAAGGAAATAAAGTATACCTCCTCAGTCAAGTACGATTCTGAGCGGCACTTCATCGATGATGTGCAGATGCCCCTGGGCCTGCTGGTGGCTTCCTGCAGCCAGACAGTCACCTGTATCCCCAACTGCACTTGGCGAAACTATAAGGCCTCGCCCCAAACCTGCTCGCTTCCTCAGCACCACCATTGTCTACCCCAAATACCCCAAGACCGTCTACACCACCACTCTGGATTACAGCTGCCACAAGAAGCTGAGGAGGTTTCTGTCCAGCATGGAGCTCGAGGCCACGGAGTTCCTGGGTAGCTATGTGCTATCCGATGAATGCTGACTCAGCTAGCTTGAGGTTGGACCAGCTGTTCATACACTGCCCTGGTCCACAGACCACCCTGGACAAGCTGGGTAGCATTGCTCTTGCACATCATCCCAGCCCCAGAGGGATCTAACCTGGAGATACCTTTAAGCCTAGCTAGGGAAAGATGTATTTTTTTTAAAAAAAAAAATCACTGCATCTTATAATAATAGAGAAACTTGGCTTTGTTAAAAAACAAAACAAACAAACAAAAAAAACCAAAAAACCCTCAGAAGCAGCTGCCACCCTGAGAATGCGGAGAGCAGACAGCATGCAGCGTGGCTGGCTTGCTCATGTGCTGCTGGTGGCTTGCGGATAGCAACAGACACTGTGGAAAGTTCTTAGAAACTTAACAGCTGTCATAGCTCCCCACAATTTCACTCTCAGGCTCTTCCCAAAGAGAAATGGAAACATAAAACCTTACAGAGACACACAGTGGGATGAGAATGCGTCTGTCCGTCTGTCCGTCTGTCCGTCTGTCCGTCTGTCCGCCCGTCTGTCTGTCTGTCTGTCTGTCTGTCTGTCTGTCTGTCTGTCATTACTATAACAAATGCCTGGGATAAGTCAACTAGCAAGGATAAAGGGTTCTGATACTTAGGCTCGGTATCAGAGGACCCAGCTCCTTGTTGGTGGATGGCATTACTCTGGAGCCTGACTCCCTGTGGTTTCTCACACAGAAGGCAAGAAAGGAAGTGGGAACCGAGGCAGGCAAAAGCTTTACTTTGGTGACAGGGCAAGCCTTGGGACCATTCTACATCTTGAAGAGCGACACTAGGGTCCCAGGGGGTAATGGGGTGAGTGTGGTTCACACTTGGGAAGTTCCAGCATAAGAGCACAGGTGGGGTGTCGGAGAATGTGTTCACAGATCCGGGGTTAAGTGTATGTGGTAGTGTGACATAATCATAGATAGATCTAATGTTTACCCACGGCTCCAAGAGCCCTTGAGACTCTGCAGTTAGGAAAGCCTGCACATTAGCAAGATGACTGGGGGTAAGAACCTCCAAACAGGATGGGGTTCAGGTTCACAAGAGCTTTGTTTGGTTGAATACCAGGAGGTTCCTGGAGAGTGGTCCATCCAGAGAAGGCAGGGAACTTGGTCCCTTCCTTGTGCCTGGCCCTGTGTGTCTTTTCCACCTCCCATTCACTGTGTCTGGAGTCACATCCTTTATGACCATGGCTAAGCCATTTTTTCCTGAGCTCTGTGGGCTCCTTCAGAGAAGTAAACAGATCAGATCAAATCAAATCTCCTTACAGCCATTTGGTCAGAACCACAGGTAAAACAACTGGCTTCTGATTGTTGTCAGAAAAGGGAGCGGTCTCTGGGGACCAAACACTCCCCCTGTGGTAATGCGACAGACATCCCCCAAGGAGCTGTGTTAAGAGTTGGGTTACAGAGTGCCCACCTGGTGCCTGCTCAAGGCCTGGGTGTGGGAAACACACACATACAAACACGTCTGATGTCAAAGGTCCTGTGAGAAGTGGTGGGAGAACAGATAAAGAACTCGCTCCTGACAGTGTGGGTGAGTCCAGAGCAAAGATTTTTGCAAGAAAACAGAAGTGTCTGTGGTGACTAAGGGTCAGGGACCTAGGAGCAAGGCTCATTGTTTGCTCTGGCCTCATGAGCTGCTTGCTGTCCAGCCCTGCGCTCGGTCAGATCCTGGGAGACACTGGTGTGATGGAGAGCAGGCATTTGACACCGGTTCCCTCCTCAGGACACTCCTGCTCCTTTTTGGTCCCACATCCCTATGGTGGGCCATCTTCTCCAGCAGTTAGAGTAACCCTGGGTCTAACTTCAGGGAGTCGTGTATATCAGATATCTTGCACACCAGATACTTACACTACAGGTTATAAGTAACAAAATTACAATTATGAAGTAGCCACAAAATAATTTTATGGTTGGAGGTCACCACAGCATGAGGAACTGTATTAAAGGGTCGCAGCCTTAGGCAGGTTGAGCTGCCAGTGGATGGTCGTGAGATCCAGGGACAGCTCTGGTGAGTGAAGGGCTGGGCTGGCTTGCTCAGGGTGGGCTGAGCCTCCTCAGCTGCACTCACTGTGTGAGCCTACAGAGCAAGAGACAAAATTGGAGTTCTGCCCGAAAGCCTCTATCATCGTTAGCTTTTTATGTCAACTTGACACAAGCAAGAGTTATTTAGACAGAGCTGGAGAGATGGCTCAGCAGAGAAAAGCACTGGCTGCTCTTCCAGAGGACCCACGTTTGATTACCAGCACCAATATGGTGCCTCACAAACACCTATAGCTCCGGTTCCAGGGAATCCAATGCCCTCTTCTGACTTCTGTGGCCACTGAACACATGGGGTGCACAGGCATACATGCAGGCAAAACACCCATATTTACAACAACAACAACAACAACAACAACAACGGTTTGTAAAAATTAAGGAGTCATTTACAGTGAAGGAGTCTATCTCATTTAAGGGATTGTCCAGATCAGATTGGCCGGTAGTTCTCTGTGTCTGGGAGGACTTGATTATTGATTGATGTGGGAAAACTCAGCTCATTCTGGCTAGTGCAGTTTCTGGGCAGGGCTCCAGGATTATATAAGAATGCTGCTTGAGCAGGAACCAGAGGAGGGTGAGGAGGTAGTAGGCAGGATCCCTCCAGTTTCTGCTTCAGTGCCTGTGCCCAAGTCCCTCAGACTGTGGCCTGGGAAGTGTGAGCCAATAAACTTTGTGCACTCAGTCAGCGTTTATCACAACAGCAGAGACACCGACTAGGCCTTCTCTCTTCTCGCTGCTGACTCTGAGCTCCCTAATGCTGTCTGGTGAAGTGCTGAAGACTGGGAGGGGCAAAGATGGAACTCTAGTTCTTCACAGCTCTGGAGATCAAGGGCAGATGGAGCTGGTTTCTTTTCCCTTCTTTTTTCTATGTATGTATGTATGTATGTATGTATGTATGTATTTGTTGGTTTTTCAAGACAGGGTTTCTCTGTATAGCCCTGGCTGTCCTAGAACTCACTCTGTAAACCAGGCTGGCCTTGAATTCAGAAATCTGCCTGCCTCTGCCTCCAAGTGCTGGGGTTAAAGGCGTGTGCCACCACTGCCCAGCTTGGAGCTGGTTTCTGATGAAGCGTCTCTTCTGGCTTCTACACACTTCTCCCTGTTCCTCATGTGGTCCTCTGTGTGTGGCTATATTCAAATATTCAAATGTTTTCTTATGCACAATCACGGGCTGAGGAGATGCTCAGTCCATGCTGGGCTTTACAGAACGGTGCTGCTAAGTAAGCATAAAGAGCTGAGTTCAAATCTCCAGCACCCATATACCAAACCAGGGGTAGAGGTATGCCCCTCTAACTCCAGGGCAGAGACAAGTGCATAAGGTGGGGTGGGGTGGGGCTCACTGGACTAATCTAGCCCTCCAGGCTTAGTGAGAAACTTTGTCTCAAAAAAATCAGGTGGACACCTGATTGAGAAAGACATCCTGATGTCAACCTCCAGCTTCCACAGACATCTTTGTGCATGTGCACGCGCGCGCGTGCACACACACACACACACACACACACACACACACACGCACACACGCACACACACACACACACACACACACACGCACACACGCACACATATCCACACTGGAAAAAAGAAAGACAGAATTGTACTAAGTTAGATTTTCCCTAGTGACCTCATTTAGCCACGTATCTCACTGAAGACCCCGATTCTGAGGTATGAATGGCAGGCACATCAGCCATTCCTCATGGATCTTTTATTTCAAATATGATGGCTATTCATTTGGTTTGGGGACTGATCAAATGCAGAAAGGGGTTGCCTTAGCCATCCTGGGGATGGGACAGGGCTCTCTCTTAGCCAGACACTTTCTCCCTAAGCATGCCCTTCCCTGCTTTCAAATGTCAGGGACTTGCTGGCCATCTGTTGCCCAGGCCTGGCTGTGAACTCAACCCCCAGTGAAGTTTTAAAATTTAAATCCCCTTGTGGAGTATTAATTCTGCCCACCTCTTTCCTATCCCAGATCCCAAAGGAGTTGATGGTAATTGAGACCCAGCCCAACAGTCCTCTCACAGGCCAGCTTGGGTTCCTGAAGTGTAGGTGCTGCGAGGATTGCTTTTATTTGCATTTTAATGGCTTCAAACTCCAGAGCGTCTCCCCTGAGCCCTGGAGGGGCCTGAACTCTTTCCATTCCACCTGCTGTGGCCTGACACAAAGCTCTGTTTGTGTCCCTGTGGCTGTGGGGAAATGGCTAACCCTCTGCGCCACCTCATCCACCAACAGGCCACAAAAAACCCAAACATGAGGTGCAGATCAAAACAGGCCAGGCTGTGCCTCTGCCAAATCAAACAGAGAGGAAACAAGCCCAAGCCTGCAGAGAAACCAGATTCCCCTGAAATGGCGGCTCCCTGCTGTGTTTGAAAGGCCTGCTCCAATAAAGCTGCTCAGAAAGGCCCAAAGGACCCCCATGGCCCTCATCTTGATGGAGGTGCCAATAAAATTCTCAGAACATCCAGGCCGCAGGCCCTGTAGGCACTGCCCGGACAGACATAAACCAGCTATGAGCAGCTGGGGAGTGGGTGGGAAGAGGCCTGCTACAAGACCCACCAGCCTGCAGCCCACAGGCCAGAAAGTAACAGAGAAGCCATTAGGGAGAGAGGAAGGCTAAAGTAGCTAGATGGGAGGGGGAGTCAGCCACCTCTCCAAGCCTCTGCTCCAAAACCAAGCCCAAGCTGTTAATTCCAAAGGAACTTCAGGAAGGAGCAATGGCTGCCAGCAAACACAGGCTCCTCAAGGAATCTAGGGGGAAGCGGCCTCAGGAAACAACTGCAGACCTAGGGGCTATAAACTCAATTTTGAGGGACTCGGTCTTGAGACGCAGTGTCTATAGTCCACAGAGAGGGAGAAGTGTGTGAGTGTGTGTGTGTGTGCTTGCATATATGTGACTAAGAATCCACAGTCACTGGACATAAAAGTCATGTGTGTGCAGTACTGTCTTTATGTGTACGGCTGGCCCTCTTTATTTGTGGGAACATGGAATTGTCTATGGAGTCAGCCACCTGCTGTCAGCTATTTGGGAAGCAATGTAGTTAGAAAATAATATTTGCATCTGTGCACTCTCATGGTTTCCTGAGCAAGACAGCATATTTATACAGAGTTAAAGTGCATGGAAGGTTGTGTACAGATGAAATACAGAAGCCATGTCATTTACATATGGGACTTCCATATCTGTGGATTTAGATATCTAAGGGGATTTTAGAACCAATGCTCCTTGGACACCAAGGGAAACTGTGTAGTAGGCGTAGGTATGGAGAGGATATATGTACACATGTGTATGTTTATGTATCTGTAGAGTTCCCAAGCTTAATAAATCAAACAAAAGATGCATACCTAAATTTGGGGTTAGACACATACAAAAAATAGGTCTTAATAGATACAGTCACCAACATTTCATAATAATATACTAAAATGTATCTTTGTTAGTTTGCAGACAAAAATCAACTTGAATCTCTGTTTCGTTTATTATATTTAGTCTGAAAAAAAGAATGACACCCCCCATACACCCTCACACACTCCCACACACCCCAGTACATAAAGTTGTCCTTACAGAGGTTCGAGTGAAGCTCCCAGCTAGCCTAGTTCAGGGCTGTGACATAAATTCCTTGAGGCCATCAGCACGCTGGGATAGAATCCAGTCTGTCACCTGGAAGAGGGCCAGAAGAGTCTCATGGTGAATGTTAGTGGAGAGGGGAAGCCATCTGCCACCTGGACAGTCTGTGCCTTGGCACTGTCGCTGGTGGCTCGCTGGCAGCATCACGACTAGCCTTTCACTTACACACAGCCAGGGCAGCCAGAGGATGTATCTAGCAAGCCAGGCCTCTAGGGATCCCCCTCGGGGCCCCAGTGGGAGATCACAGACCTAGCAGGAGATGGAGGAAGTCCCGGAGCCCCCGTGATCTGCTCTCCTTTCTTTCAATGTGGCAAACCTGTGCTTCATGACAGGCAGAGGCTAGCTAGCGTAGGGGGTCAGTTTCCGACACCTGGATAAAGACACACAGGCCACCCTGGTGGCAGCAAAGTCCGAGTAAGCACTCAAGTTTAGTTCCCAGTGCAAGGACAGTTTCCTATCTTACGAGAGGAGGATTCAGAGGGACTTCCTATCTGGGCATCTCTCTCACACACACAGGTTGACAGATAACCCCTGCCCTCTGCAGAAAAGTTAGGGGACTAGAAAGGGACTAGGAAGTCCTTTCTGCCCTAGTGGACCACAGCAGAGCCCACGCAGGGAGAGTCAGGAGCCTCCAGGCTTCTCTGTGCATCCAGTGTACACGCCCACCTCTGCCCAAGGCAAGCTCAGAAAGAGCTTCCTGGAGAGAAAGTGGTGGCTCTTTGGAGAAGGACAAGGCCGGCTGACTGAGCATGCTCACAAGCACCCCTCCACCCCACCCCCACCCCCGCCTTCTCAGAGCCAGAAAGGTGGTGGGTGTCCAGTCACCACTAGCTCAGCTGCTTCTATTTCCCCAGAGGAAGATACTAGATTTAAATCAGAGAAACGGAAGGATGAACCAGGCTGGAGCAAGGAAGGCAGGCGATGGCATGGTGCAGGAAAGTGGCTTTTCCGGCCAGGAGCGAGCGCGGAAACAATCTTCACAATGTGTTCTTCGCCTGAAAGGTTCTGTCAAACCTGCTGATGAAGGTGCCTCATGGCGCAAAGCCCAAGTAACCAGCCCCTGCAACCCACACTCTGTAGACTGTCCAGGAGGGGGCACTGTCGACCCCACACGGGCTAGCTCAAGACCTACTCCATGTGGGCTGTTGTAGTGAAGGCGGCTGGGGCACTGCGGCAGTCCCAGAATTCCCAGCGACTTGCAAGCTGCTCACATCAGCCCTCCCTGGCACAGCCCAGTCACCTCTTGCTTCCTTAGGACGGATCCTAGCCATCAGGATCACAGATACCATTTACTGAATGTGTCGGGTACTTTGGACTTTACCCAAACCTACAGGAGTCCTCTGGCTAGGGGGTATTATTCTCATCTTACATATACGAAAGGCAACAAGGCTCGAGCCACTTAGGCAATAAGCAGCTGCTCACAGGGCTTCTCTCTGTTGTCTTGTCTTTCTAGTCCATGCTCCTGCCTCAGCTGCTATCCTTGCATGGAGCTGAATGCCCCGGCATCAAGAACATCCTTGGCTAGCTGTCCCTCATGTATCATCCAGAGCACTTCAAATAGCCCCATCTTCTCTAACTGAGCCCCAAATCAGGACGGGTGTTGTGGGACTAGATAGGATCCAACCCTTTTCCTGGCTTGAGGGAGATCTGTCAGCTTCCTGGAGCCGGTAACACTCCAACTTCAGAACTGCGAGAGGGTCTGGCTGGAGGACTGAGCACTTTCCAAACATGATGCTTCAGATCTGAAATGGGAGGCCCAGAGAGCTGGATTGCCACCTAAAGAGCCCAGCAAGCCCAAGACAGACAGCAGGTCCTGCTTTCTTTTTACCTGCTCCAGGGGATGTGTGACAATGTCTGCACACATTTTTGATGGTTATATCTAGGAAGGGTAGAACTTCTGTAATCTGGTGAGCAGAGGGCAGTGAGGCTGCCGCCCCCCCGTCCCCAATGTCCAGGACAGTCCAAGGAGACAAGACTGCTTATTCCCACAGACACATGGCGGACTCTGGAGACCCCTGCCCTAATCCTGTCATTTTGCCGGATGATCTTTCACAGAGGCAACTTGGATCTCAGACTGGGAGATGCTTGGTCTGGTACGGAAGGTCGCATGTCACAGCTCAGAGGGGCCCTGTTTGAAGGTCCTGAGACAGGGCCTGACTCTGGAGGCGGTAGGGGTGGCTGGCTGGACTCTCTTACAAACCTCTAATAAGTATAATGTTTTCCGTAGCGGCACACAGCAGCCAGACAGTTTGTCTAAGATCACACAGCCCTAGTACGCAGAGCCCAGACTTAAACCTAGAAATGATAGGATCCAAAGCCTACATTCTTTCCATACCTGGCCACCCCCTGCAGAGTTCCCACATAACACACAGGCCCCTCACTTTCCAAAACAAACAGGAGAGTTCTGTAGTCTCCATTCTTTCACCAGCTTGTCATCTGTGCTCCCGTGAGACCAGCATTTTCCGGTTCTTGGTTCATCAACCCTACTTGAGAACTTGGCCATCCCTAAGCCTCAACTTCCCCCATCCCCCACCTAATAATAGCAACTTCAAGGTCTGCACCTCTGCGGCAGGGATGCTGGTTAGGAATGACAGCCTGTGGCTGCCTGCAGGTGCACACCAAAGGACAGGCTCAGCTCTGTTCCTTCACTCACTTCTTTGGCCTTACGCTTAATCCTTGTGCTGATTGGTCCAGGCAGGTATTTTCCACCTCCAGGGTCACGGAGTCTTTGCATACTTGTTTGGACAGCCAAGCAACCATGCCATGTAAGCCCTGGAACAAAGAGACCTCAGAGCTGCTTCCCCGACTGCACTGCCCCTGAATGCTCTACGTGTGAGCAGCCCTGTGCTGCCTGGGTCCTACACACTAGGCTTTGTCTGAGGCCAGCCCCTTCAGTCAAGGGGCACAGTTCAAGGTCAGGCTTAGAGCAGGAGATAAGTGAGTAGCTCTGACTCATGCAGAGCCCCACATTTTTCTGCAGAATCCTGGACAGAGACAACCCTCGAACCCAGAGTGGAATGCATCCCTGGCTGAGGCCAAACGCTTGCTTTTCACTGAACCGGAACAAGCCCGGAGTGCTTTCCAAAGTCATTCACTTGGAACATTGGTGCATTGTTTATTCATGTAATCTTTCCTCACCGGCCTGCTGGCGTCCTCCCGGCTGGCGCAGTTCAAGGCCGGTGGACGCTGGGGAGGAAGAAGTGAGGGCAGTCACAGAGAAGGTTCCACAAGGAAGAAATGGCCAGGCTGTGTCCTCGGTGCCAGCCGGTGTCCACTACAGGAGTGGTCACAGCAATGTGCTCAAGGCTGAAGAAATAAGAGTGGAGAGGGACAGACAGCTTGGAGACAGAAAGGTCCTAACAGAAGTGTCATTAGGTGCCCAGTGTCATTAGGTAGGGCCTGCTTGTGGTCTCAGAAGTCTGAGGAAGAGATAAACCTATGTTTTTGCAGACTCACTGTCTGTTTTTAATGAAAGGAAATGAAATAAGTCAAGAATATTTAGACAGGCAATTGTGCTTCCAAAGGTCTGTAAGGTGTTTTGAGCAAAATGCCTGGTTGAGCACCCATCCATCCATCCATCCATCCATCCACCCACCCACCCACCCACCCACCCATCCATCCACCCATCCACCCACCCACCCATCCATCCATCCATCCATCCATCCATCCATCCATCCATCCATTGCATCATTCTTCCATGGACCAGCCTTTGTGAAACACCTGCCTAAACCAGAATCCTGGGAGTCTCATCCATTACCTATGCACTTTCAGCTTCCATAGCAACAGAAAAGCATCCCTAGGGATGGGCTCTTAGGCACCGTCTCAGTTGGTTAGGGTTTTACTGTTGTGAACAGACACCATGACCAAGGCAACTCTTATAAGGAGAATGTTGAATTGTGTTGAGCCCCAGCAAACGGCTTGAAGGAGATGTCTAGTTTGAACCAGTTCCTCCTGCTTTAGCAAGACTGGGATTTTAAGGTAAAGAGGAGGAGGGCCCCCAAGCATGGAGCGACTGTTCCATCAGCATCCTTGGTCTGTATACAGTTTACAAAGCCTTCACTTCCAGTATGCCTTTAAAGTTTCATAACAACTTCAGGGGTTCCAAATAAGGTGAAATTAAAGGAACAGAGGGGAAAGTAAGCTCAGGGGTAAGACCATACATCAAGTGTGCCCAGAAGTACCTCTAGGCCAGAAGCAAGAAATAACCCAGAGTTGGCACTAAAGCTCTGAGGTGCAGCCAGAGCCATAAACTGATACTGAGGGACTGTGAAGTGGATGTGTCTAGTCAGTCATGTGCACATCCTGAGAATCCCGGGGAACAAACACCAAGCATGTGTTCCCTGTGAGGAACATGCCAGTGGCCTAAGAATGTTCTATGGGGAATGTGTGGTGAGACCACCTGTGTTTTCCAAAGATAGCCCAGACAACCTCTCCAATCCCATAGGATCCTCCTGTGTCATTTTCTGCATATGTAGATTGTGATATCATTTCCCCCCTCCCCCAACACACACACACACACTCCAAATCTGGACTGGCTTTAGTGACTCACTCCATCAATCAAAGTGACATTAGTGATGCTTCAAGCCTTCTTGGGTGTGATGGCTCACTTTCATTGTCATTGTGGCTGGATTTGAGTCACCATAGAAACACACCTCTGGGCACATCTGTAAGGGTGTTTCCAGGAAAGTTTATCTGGAGGGAAGATGCACACTGAATGTGGACAGCACCATTCCAGGTCCTGGATCCTGGGCTGCATAAAAAGAAGAAAGCAAGCAGAGCATTGGTGTCTGTGTCTCTCAGCTTCCTGATTGCACGTGCGGTGGGACCAGCCGCCTCATCTTCCTGCTGCCATGATGACCCCTGCCAAGCCGCCTCCCAATGGACTGTCTCTCTGCCAAATGTGAGGCAAATGGACACTTCTCTTCTTAAATAGTTTTTCTTGGATGTTTTGTCACAGTGGTGACAAAAGTAATCAGTACACGGGCAAAGATGTAAGAGGCACAGAAATATGTGGTGGGGACCCTGGGTCAATCTCATGCTAATATTGGAAGGATATCCCTCAGGTGTCAGCCACTGTGCTATGGGAAGTCATGAATGCTTCCATGACATCTGGCTGAGCTCCCAGTTGATAACTAGTATGCCCACGACTAGGTGAGCTATCTTGGACATTGTGTACAGTCAGGCCTTCAAGTAACACTAAATGCCTAAATTCTAACTGGAAACAGCAGGAAACATGCAGGGGAGGCTTCCAGTCTGTATTCTAGGCTATCAAGGATGCTAATCCAGTACTCTTGTCAGTGAGGAAACAGAGTCTGCAGTTTTCCTGCAAGCAGCTCAGGGCAGGATCCACTGCCCCTTGCTAAGCTTGTCATCACTGAAGTGTTCCAGAGAGTGACGGAGGAGGAGACAGTGTGAGCAGGGCACACTAATGAGAGTGATGCTGATGTCCCTTTGCTCAGTCACTAGCTATTCAGCAGAAGGCATCAATCAGTCAGGGTTGGGTCAGTGGCAGAGTGAGCTGCACCCAGGGCAGGTCAGTCATCCATGCTGCCCCAAACCTTCCAAGGATGGATAGCATGCTCCTCAGCCACGACCTGCCTCACTGATGGAGTCGGAGTCAGACTTTTGATGCCCTCTGCGCAGAACACACCCCCTGCTTTCTCTGTATTCTCAGGAGCACAGCCAAGGCTGAAACATGAGTACTGGCAGGGACTTGCTGTGCTGAGCAGGATCGTTGGTGCTTCCCAATTTATTAGAATGCACGGATGCATGCAACTGAAGAAAAATTCAAGCTGAATGTAGTAGCCCATGCTGGTAATTCCAGCGCTTAGCAGACCAAAGCGGGAAGTTCACGGATATCCGGGCTCATCTGTGCATTAGGGTCTGAAACAGCCTTAGTTTATCTGGAGAAAGCTGAGGGTAGCTTTCAGAACAGGGAGGAAAGGAGAAAGAGAGGGGAAGGCCAATTTGTTGAACACCAGCTATGACCAGTGCTATTTTACATTTCCAAGGTCGGGACTCTGAGTGACTGAGGCAGGGTCTGAAGGACAGTCCAGTTAGACCATGGGTGGGAGGCACAGGGCAGCGGGCATCACCACATCACACTGCTGGTTGTAGACAAAGAAAGCTTTTGAACGAAAACTCACTAGCCTTATCCATGAGTTCACTGGAACCAGCTCTAGGAGTTCCGGAAAGTAAGCACAGGATTATCTCATTCTTGGACAATTAGAGACAACAGACAAAGAGGTAGGAGAGAAGTACAGAGGGAGGCAGCAGCCGTGGAGGACAGGGCTCTAGTTACAGCTCCAAAGCAGAGTCACGATGTGCGTGTGTGCTCGAGCATGTACGTGTGTGTACGTGTGTGTGTGTGTGTGTGTGTGTGTGTGCGCGTGTGTGTGTATGTACGTGTGTGTGTATGTACGTGTGTGTGTGTGTGTACGTGTGTGTGTGTGTGTACGTGTGTGTGTATGTACGTGTGTGTGTGTGTGTGTGTCTCCAACAAACATTAGAGGCACTAAAAATTAAGTGGAGTCTGGTGGGGACACACCTAAATAAAAAAGGGGACACACCTGAATTACAAGAGATGGTTCAGTGATTAACAGCAAGCTGGCTCATACAGTGAACCTGAGCTCAGTTCCCAGCACCCACCCACTCACCACCACCTGGAACTCCAGCTCCAGGGGATCTGACGCCCTCTACTGGTCTCTGTGAGCACTTGCACTGTACTCACACTAACACCCCCTGCTCCAGACACACATACACATAACTAAAATCTTCAACTATATATTGAAAATACAGCTTTACTATTCCCAAAAGAAAACCTTTTGGTTTTGTTATTTTTCACTCTCTCTGATTTTTCAATTCCATTGCTTTCTAATTTTATCTTAATTACTTTTTTTTTTCCACTTCGGCCTTCCTTCTCTTGTTTCTTCAGGTAAAAACCTAGGTCATTTAGACTTTTATTTTAATCATTCTCAGTGATCTATATTTTCCTCTGCTTCTGCATTTCCGTTCAGGGACTCCCTTGTTTAAACCATGCATTACTTATGGTGTGGTGGCTTGAATAAGAACGGTAGGTGTGGCCTTGTTGGAGTGGGTGTGGCCTTGTTGGAGTGGGTGTGGCCTTGTGTATCACTGGGGATGGCTTTGAGGTT
>NW_022196912.1:118659547-118659775 GCF_008632895.1 Mastomys coucha | reverse complement strand
TCTCCAGCACCACGTCTGCCTATGTGCTTCCCTCCACGACGATAACAGACTAAACCTATGAAACTGTAAACAAGGTTTACCCGACCTTGACGTCTCTTTCACAGAATAGTAATCCTAACTAAGATACATGTTCCATTCCACCCGCGATGGCTTTTTCTAGACATCTTTAGTGTGATGCTAGTTTTTAACTGGATTCTCTACACAGTTGTGATTTTTTTTTTTTTTTTT
>NW_022196912.1:118659002-118659469 GCF_008632895.1 Mastomys coucha | reverse complement strand
TTTTTGACCTCACCAAGGTTTGTTCTCCTCTACGGTTGAAGCTTGCCTTGCTGTGTAGTTCTTGTGTTTTGGAAACTAGTTTGTGTTCTGACACACTGGGTGAGGGGCTGAGCCCGATCTCTCCTTGATTCCCCGTCTTCTTCTTTTTATTAAGATGAAGAACTTTTCTGATTCCACATTGTCCTTTCAGCCAGGCCTCTTTCTTATCCGTCGGCAGCAGCTGCATCATAGCACACACTTTCTCATGGTGATGCTTCACTGTTGTTATTGTTGTTGGAGCTTTAGAGCAGTGTGCTTCACTGTCCTCTCCTGGCCGTTGTACTAACTTAGCATATATCCTAATGGACAAGTTACCCGTGTCACAATATATCACCAGTGCTTTTCTTTAAGCATTTCAGTACCTGTTTTAGTCAGGGTTTCTATTCCTGCACAAACATCATGACCAAGAAGCAAGTTGGGGAGGAAAG
>NW_022196912.1:118630314-118658923 GCF_008632895.1 Mastomys coucha | reverse complement strand
GGAAGTCAGGACTGGAATTCAAGCAGGTCAGGAAGCAGGAGCTGATGCAGAGGCTATGGAGAGATGTTCCTTACTGGCTTGTTCACCCTGGCTTGCTCAGTTTGCTTTCTTATAGAACCCAAGACTTCCAGCCCAGGGATGGCACCACCCACAAGGGGCCCTCCCACCCTTGATCACTAATTGAGAAAATATCTTACAGATGGATCTCATGGAGGCATTTCCTCAAGGGAGGCTCCTTTCTCTATGATGACTCCAGCTTGTGTCAAGTTGGCACACAACACCAGCCAGTCCAGTGCCTTTCCAGTCTGCTGTAGGAGGTCAAAGGGCACAACCATTTTGGAAGATGACTGGGAAGTTTCTGAAACCTTGTCCACAATCCCATCATTCCACACAGGTTAATGGCCTCAGGGACTGGCATATCCATATAACAGAACACTGTAAGACCGGGAGCACAGCTTTGACACCTGGGCAGAACCAGTATATAATCATCATACTGCTGGAGGGCGCCAACACAAGCAGATGTGTGCTACTGTGCAGTCAATCCCCTGAAGTCCCAGGAAAATGCAATCTGCCCATCCAGTGGTCTTTCAGGATCGAGAGCGAGAGAGGGAATTACAAAGTAGCACAGGACACATTCGGGGTAGTGAGTAAATCCAGTATCTTCACAATAGTGGTGTTCCTGTGGCAATGCCTGAGCCCCAAACTCAAAGCTTACATTTTAAATATGTGTGATTTATTGCATGTCAATTAGACAGCAATAAAACCATAAACATTTATCTGCTTAAAGCAGATTGTGAGTGGCCTAGTGGTCAGTGAACTTGATAACATGATCCAAACTGAGAAAATAATATTGGGAAAACAAGAAAGTCTCAGTCTGCAGGGGGACAACATCCAGCAAATCATCACACGAGCACCAAGGGATTCCTAAGAAGAGATGAGAGGACAGAAACCACATACAGAGAAATGATGGGCGCAGGGGGACAACATCCAACAAATCATCACACGAGCACCAAGGGATTCCTAAGAAGAGACGAGAGGACAGAGACCACATACAGAGAAATGATGGGCGCGGTCTTCCTGAGGCTCCAGCAAAGCTCAACCCAAGGATTAAAATATAAAGGGGTTGGCACAGGGATCAAATTCTCAAAACCCAAAACTTAAGAGGATCATTAGAATTAGCCGAGCCAGAGGGGGGTGGGAGGGTGGAGGTCAGTCGTTAGAGCCTCAGATGGCAGAAAAGAAGAGACAGGAGGAGGAGGGTGGAGAAAAGAGAGGAGGAAAAGAGAATGAGAAAGAGAGAAAAAAGGGAGGGAGGAAGGGAAGGAGGAAAGAAAAGATGGGAGGAGGGAAGGAAGGAGGAAGGAGAGAAGAAAGAGGGAGGGACAGAGGGAGGGAGGAGGGGAGAGAGGGAAGGAGGAGGGAGGGAGGGAAGGAGGGAAGGAAAGAGGGGAGGAAGGAAAGAAGGAGGTAGGGAGGCAGAGAAAGGGAGGGAGGAAGGGAGGAAAAGACTCCTACTTTTTTTTTTAAGTATCCAGATTTAAAAAAAAAAAAAAAAAGGAAAGAGACCCCCAGTGAGGGTGGCAGCAGCCTTTTCAGTAGAAACAGAAGATTAGGGGATGGAAGCCAGTCTCTGTTGCTTAGTAACAGACATGCTCTGGGATGCTTACTGTTGGAAGGCTTGTCATGCGAACACTGAACCATATAAACTCAGATAGCCACAGGGCCACTAGGCAGCAGCATCCTAGGTCTGTCACTGACCAAAACATCACCTCATGTCACCTGACTGCAGAGGTGCACACTTGTGTGACATAGGAATTCGAGCACGTGTGTGCGCAAGCATGCTTACACAGAGGTTGTTGTGAGGTGTCTTCCACTTCACGTTTTGAGACAAGGCTTCTCACTGACCAGGAAACAGATTGAACTGGAAACAGCTGGCCCGGCACTGAATTGACAAGCATATGTGATCGCTGGGCTTCTCTATGCGTGTTCTGGAGATGAGCTCGGGGCCTCACGCTTGTCAAGGGGAGCACTTCACTGATGGAGCTTTCAATAAAAACGTAAAAACTTAAAAAATAAATAAATAAAAGAGATGGCTCAGTGGTTAGAACATTGGTGGCTCTTCCGGAGTACTGAGTTCAGTTCCCAGAACCCAGATAGTAACTCACAACCAGTCTGTAACTCCAGTCCTAGGGAATCTGATGCTCCCTCTGGCTTCCACAGCCACCAGGCACACAAATGCAGCACAGATGAACACACGGGCAAAATACCCATACATATTCAATAAAGTAACAAAACTTAACAAATAAAAAATAAACGGCAAACTAAAAAAAAAAAAAAATTAAGCAAAAAGATCAGTATTCCTGGCATCTCCCCTTCACGACAGTGTCAGTCAACACAACCTCATTCCAGACTGTTCTTTAAAATGTCACCGCTTGTTTAGGACTTCAACGTCAGAGAAGAAATTGCAGAAGGAGTTGGAAAGCATTTTAAATTGGATGCCAAAATCACACGGGAAGCTGTGTTCAGTTTCCAACAAAGCCTCCCAAAGAAATAGCTAGCTGCTGCGACATTGGTGGACAGCTTAGATGAAGTAACTGAGCAAACTGAGTGACCACCACCTGTCAGAGCTGACTCAAGAGGAAATAGAAAATCTAAAAGTGAATGCCTTGCCTTTCTCCTGGAGCTCCAGCATGTGTTATTGATTGCTATACTTGTTTAATACACTGTCCGGTGTGTCTTTGTTCCTTTATCAATTTCACAAAGGTGTATTGAGTATCTCCTGAGTTTTGGGCACTTTACTAGTTGTGAGACATACAATGGCCTTATCCTATTAGTAGAGTCAATTCAGCATAATCCTTGTGTTCATTCTTAAAAACTTGGGATCTGGAGCCATGGTGAAGGATCCAGCTCATGGTGGGACTCAAAGATTTTGTTGATGTTACTTCAATGCAGTAGCTTTGTTTCAGAAACTTGGGAATTATTTATATTCTTTGGAGGAGACAGGATCATGGAAGATATAATTTAGGGATATTCAAAACAAAACAGACTATAAAAGTGTACAAGTTTTCAAATTAGTGTCAGTTTTCAGAGAAATATATACCAGGGTTCTTTTAAATTGTGTCTGTGTGTGTATGTATGTGTGTGGGGGGGGAAGAAGAGACAGAGACAGAGAGACCGAGACCTTAAGTGTGTTCCTCTGATCACCTACACCTTCCTGTTTGAGGCAGGATCTCTCATTAGCAGGGAGTTTTGCTCCTGCTAGGCTAACTAGGTTGGCATCAGACTCCAGGGATCCACCTGTCTCCTCCTCCCATTTTGTCATCTTTAGGATGTCAAACATGAGCCAATGAGTCATGCCTAGCTTTTACACGGGTCCTGGAGATTCAAACGTAGGAACTCAGAGTTACACAACAGACACTCAAATCACTGAGCCACCTCCCCAGTCTTAGGTCCTTGACTCTAGCACTTGCCTCTCAAAAGGCTGTAGATTCCAGTCACTCAAAGGACTGAGGCAGGAGGACCATGGATTTGAGGCCAGCCTGGTATCTTAATAAGACTTGTCTCAAAGAGAAAATAAACACTTGCCCAGAACGTGCATAGACCTAAGCTCAACCCCATGTGTAAAACTAAGAAAACAGTTTCCATGTTGCCAGACTCCTCCAGTGGGAGCCCCCATGCCAGCTGAGGAGGGCACAGTAACCAGCTCCACCTCATCTCTGCCTGTCTCCTCCCTTCTGAGACATGCCACGTGGAGCCCAGTCTAGAAGACAAGTAATAAACGTCTAATGGGAGTGGCTACTGTTCAAGTCCTCACCTCGCCCCACTCCAGAGCATCCCATTGCAGCATCCTGTCCACACCAGATTCTGGCCCCGAGACCTTTCACCGCATTCCTCATCTGCTAGACTAGGCTGATAACAAGGCTGATCAGAGACTCACAGGCGTGAGGGGAGGGGCCAGGGCTTGTATCAGTCGATCAGGGCTTACAGGTGTAATCAGGAACATTCCACCCCACCCTAGCAGACATATGTCCCTTCTGTCTGTCATTTGCTGTCTGTCATTGGGACTGTGCTGCCCCAGGAAGGAATCCTAGGCAGTCCTCATGAAGTCTCCTGCTCGCTTTAAAAAAAAAAGATTCTTTTATTTTTTTAAGATTATAATTAATTACATCATTCCTTTCTTCTTTTCATCCCTCCAAACCTTCCTATTTGCTCCTCCTTGCTCTCTCTTAAATTCATGGTCTCATTTTCACTAGTTACTGTATACATATCTGTACATTGTACATGCATACACACACACACACACACACACACACACACACACACACACACACACACACAAATACATCCTGCTCAGTCTGTATAATGTCAATCGTTCGTCTGTTTTCAGGACTGACCATTTGGTAATAGCCAATTGGTGTGCTCTTCCCATGGGAAGACAACTTCTTCTGCTCTCAGCATCCCTTAGCGACCTATAGCTTGTGGAGCGACCTATACTTCTCTATGTAGCAACCTATAGTTCTCTATGTAGTGACCTATAGTTCTCTGTGTAGCAACCTATAGTTCTCTGTGTAGCGATTTATAGTTCTCTGTGTAGTGACCTTTTTTTGTTTTGGTCTTGTGTGTATACATTTGTGGGGGTGCATACCAGAGGTGAACCTCAGGTACCGTCCATCTATCTTGTTCTTTTGAGTCAGTGTCTCAGTGTCCTGGAACTTGATGACCAGACTAGGCTGTCTGGTTGACCAGCTGTGTGTAAGTTTGCGGCCTCTCGGTCTTTCCCCATCCACTTTAACACGTCTCTTGTAGCTGTCCTTGCTCAGCTCATGTGTAGGTAATCTTACTGGTAAGACTTTTTGTGGATATAGCTTTTGGCATTTGTAGGAGTCTCAGTCTCAATGCCAAGTCTGAATCCTCTGGCTTCTACAGTCTTTGTGACCCCCTTCTTTAATGTTCCTTGAGCCTTAGGTGCTGGCACTGTTTCATAGATGTAGCTATGGGACTGAGTGCCACAGTTCTGCATTTTCACTGGCTGAGGTTCTCTGTAATGGCCTCTATCTGTTGTAAAGAGAAGTTTCTTTGATGGGGGGTGAGGACAGTTATTAGGCTA
Organism: Mastomys coucha; assembly: GCF_008632895.1. Classification (NCBI taxonomy): domain Eukaryota; kingdom Metazoa; phylum Chordata; class Mammalia; order Rodentia; family Muridae; genus Mastomys; species Mastomys coucha. Next base: position 118,653,816 of record NW_022196912.1, on the reverse strand, counting down.
GACCCTGGAGAAGGGTGTGTAGGATTTGGCTGGGTGGAAAGGTTGGACGAGGCACATGGATGAGCCTCTTTCTCAATCTTCAATATGTCTCTGAGGTCAATGGTCCCTGAACTCAGATTAGTCAATAGTAATGTTCATTCAGTCTGATAATCAAACTCCTATCAACTTCAGTCACAGCTGAAGTACCTCTTCCTCTTTGGTCATAGCCTGGTGCAGAGGGTACAGGGCCAGGTGACACAAAGGATTCTAGAAACTCTCTAACTGGAGTCCTGTTGTCACAGGTGTACATGGCCTGCGCATTCTCTGGTTCCATCATCACTTCAAAAAAAAAAAAAAACTCTTAAAGATTGACAGCTTGCCTGGCAGTGGTGGCACACACCTTTAATCCCAGCACTTGGGAGGCAAAGGCAGGTGGATTTCTGAGTTTGAGGCCAGCCTGGTCTACAGAGTAAGTTCCAGGACAGCCAGGGCTACACAGAGAAACCCTGTCTCGAAAAACAAACAAACAACAAACAAAAAAATAAGATTGACATCTTGGGCTGGAGAGATGGCTCAGCAATTAAGAACACTGACTACTCTTCCAAAGGTCCTGAGTTCAAATCCCACCAGCCATATGATGGCTCACAACCATCTATAATGAGATCTGATGCCCTCTTCTAGTGTATCTAAAGACAGCAACAGTGTACTAACATTCATAAAATAAAACTTTTAAAAAAGTAAAAAGGTTGGTATCTCTTTTTTTGTTTTGGTCTTGTGTGTATACATTTGTGGGGGTGCATACCAGAGGTGAACCTCAGGTACCGTCCATCTATCTTGTTCTTTTGAGTCAGTGTCTCAGTGTCCTGGAACTTGATGACCAGACTAGGCTGTCTAGTTGACCAGCAAGCCTCGGGGATCTGCTTATTTCCACAGCACTACTGTTACAAGCGTAAGCCACCACACCCTGCCTTTTTCACAGATGTCCTGGGGACTGAACTCTGGGCCTCACGCTTGCATAATCCTCACTCTACTGACTAAGCTGTCCATCTACTGACTACTGACTAAACAACCCACCTTTCCATCTCCTCCTTCTTGACAAGACTGTGTACGCCAGCTGAAGTCAAGTTTGCAATCCTCCTGCTTCTGTCTCCTGAGTGCTAGATTATGGGCTTGCGATTCTCTGGAGACTTCTTCTGGGGGAGTGAAATTATCCTGCTATCCCTGAAGCTGGAGAAAGCATGTGTTCCACTGTCTGAGGCCTTGTCACTTTCAGATGAGAAGAAGCACTCTCCCCACGCCACTCAACCAGCACCCAACCACCCGTCAGAGGGAGAGTGGGCTGTGAGGAGGATGGGTTCCCAGGTCTGTATTTGGGGATGCTCCAGGCTTTTGCCTGTTGTCTGTGCTTTACTGTGGGTGAGCACAGAGCATTCGGCCTATTATGTAGGAGACAGAGGATTCATGGGAGCCCTCCACCTAGGGCCTTCATAGACACAGATGGTGACAGCTGGATCTAAACACCTGGAGATAACACCCTTTCGGCTCAAAGAGCCTGGCCTGGGAAGTCACCCAGGGAATGACTTTATCCAACCAAGTGACTAAAGCCCAGTTTGCTCAGTGATCACTCCTAACGATTCCTATCATTTCCTGGGTAGACACAGCTCACACTAGCCTTCTGCCCTTACTCTGAGCTTTCCAAGGCCTTGTGGTTTCATGTTATCCCACATGTCCTGGGGCCTTGTGGTCCGTTATCACATGGAGGATGCAGCCTTCCTCCCAGCTCCGGGTAACCATGCCCACCTTGGGGATATCCCTTCCTCCCTAGACTATTCCTAAGCCCTGGACTCCCTGCTCTTCTCCTCTTCCCCTCACTGAGTGAATTTTACCTGTTCTCATGGCCCCTCAACACACACACACACACACACACACACACACACACACACACACACACACTCTCTCTCTCTCTCTCTCTCTCTCTCTCTCTCTCTCTCTCTCTCTCTCTCTCACATATACACCTGCACACACATACACACTTTCATACACATATGCACACACATACACACATACACACATACACACTTTCATACACACATGCACACACATATATGCACTCTCACACATACACGTGCACACACATATACACACATGCACAACACACACACACAAACACACTTCCACACACACATGCACAACATGCACACACACACACACACACATTCAAACATGACTATGCACATGAAGCAGAGCACTTTCTTCGCGGTGCTCAGAAAGTGGAGCGAGGCAAAGGCCGGCAGTCCACAGTCCAGTTGTCCTTTTCATAAGCAGGGCACCAGGGTCATGAATGAGCTTCGAATCAGTGAATAATGAATGGATGCGCGCATCAGGGGGCCAGTCAATTCATTGATCACAAATGATCAGTGGGTTGGGAGAAGTAGATCTTCCCCAGAGATCTTGGCCCTGCGAAGCTACCTCAGCTGAGCAATTTTAATGGAGGCCGTGGTGATTAAACTAAGCTAGGGAATTTCTCAGCATAAAAATTAATCTAGCTTGTTCTACCCCATTCACCCTGAGCTGTGGACAAGACGTGTAATGGGAGATGTGGGGCTCACATTAAGTCATCACAGCACAGCATACCGGAGCCTCTGCTCACGGCAAAAGTCTGTTCTGGATACTGACGGCTATCCTTCGCTCTCTCCTGGGGTTGGCACCCTTGTAATTCCTGAAGCTGGTGGGGTCCCAGTGGCTGTGGTATGGGTCCTGTAGGGCAGTGTGCATGCCCTGCCTCAGACAGTTCAAAAGCATTGCCTCTTCCCTAGAATCGACAATCGTCAGACAGTATCAATGGCCAATGTTCATCTCTTCTTCCCGGAGCAGCTGACACATTGAATGGACATTTCCTCCATCTCCAAGCACATCCTTCTCTTACATTCTGGCCTCTCCCTGCTCAGCTCATCACTCTCTCTGCTCCCCTCCCCTCCCCCTTCTGAGGTGGTTAATCTTCCTTATCAACATAAATGGATTCTGAAGCCCTTAGAGGACTACCTGAGGATGGTGGGGGAAGACCTGTCCTAAGTGTGGATGGCTCGAGATGTAGTGAAAAAGGAAAAGGAGAAAACAAAGGGTCACCTCACTTCTGGCTGTTGCCTCTCCCCTCTGATCTCAGCACAAGAAGAAACTCCTGCCTTTCTCCTACCGCCATGATCTCTGCCTCACAGTGGGCATGAACCATGGAGCTGGGCAACAGTCAACAGATCCCTTTGAAACTGGGAGCTGAAATACAAGTTCTCTCCTTCAAGTTGTTTTAGACGTTCAGTCACAGCAACAAGAATATAAACAAAACCAGAGATTGGCTGACCCAGCTCACAACTGCCACTGCTCACTGTCCCACAGATGCGAACACAGGTGAGTTTGGTCAAAGAAATTCTTCCGTTGCTACTCCCTCTTCTGAGATGACTCTTGGTTATATCAAATGGGCAATAAAAAAGGGGGGTCTAATTGTTCTGGCAGCATGTGTATAGTAGAGGATTGCAAAATCGATCATCAATAGGAGGAGAGGACCTCGGCCCTGTGAAGGTTCTGTGCCCCAGTGTAGGGGAATGCCAGGGCCAATAAGTGGGAGAGGGTGGGGTGGCAGGCATGGGGAAGGGGGAGGCAACAGGGGTTTGTTTTTGTTGTTTTTGTTTGTTTCTTTGTTTTTTGGAGGGGAAACTGGGAAAGGAGAAATTTACATGTAAATAAAGAAAATATCTAATAAAAAAATTAGGCACAGCCACTTCTTGGTTAATAACAGATTAATGGATAATAAAACAATATATTAAACTATATGATATGCTCTTTTCACATTCTCAAAAAAAAAAAAAAAAACCTAATTCTGGAGAGGTGAGGAGGACACAACATCTGTCTGAACACCAGGAGTAACTAGGACCAGCGGGACCAGGCACACAGGAACTCTGCCAGCCCAGTGGCTCAGGTTTCCTCCAGTCTGTCTGAGCTGGTGCCCTGAGCAGACCTTGGACACAAGCTCCGCAGCCAGTCCCACAATACCCAGAGGAAGCTCCACTCCCAGGGGCTCTAATACACTCAGGATCAGAGGTAAGAAGGACACAACATCTGTCCCAATACCAGGAGTAACTGGGACAAGCAGAACCAGGCATACAGGAACTCGGCCAGCCCAGTGGCTTGGGTTGCTTCTGGTCTGTCTGGGCTGGCCGGTGCCCTGAGCAGACCTTGGGCACAAATTCTGCAGTCATTCCCAAAACACCCAGAGTAAGCTCCACTCCCAGGTGCTCTAACAAGCCCGGGTCACAGGATCCCAGAATCACAGGATCACAGAGACAGCTTGACTCTGAGGAGTTCTGACACAACCAGGATCACAGGAAGGACAGGCTCCAGTCAGATTTAGCAAGGGCAGGTAGCACTAGAGATAACCAGATGATGCGGGGCAAGCATAAGAATATAAGCAACACAAACCAAGGTTACTTGGCATCATCAGAACCCAATACTCCCACCATTGTAAGTCCTGGACACACCATCACACCGGAAAAGCAAGATTCAGATATAAAATCACTTCTCATGATGATGATACAGGACTTTAAGAAAGACATAAATAGCACCTTCAAAGAAATACAGGAGAACACAGGTAAACAGTTAGAAGCCCTTCAAGAGGAAACACAAAAATTCCTTAAAGAACTACAGGAAAACACAATCAAACAGGTGAAGGAAATGAGCAAAAACATCCAGAATCTAAAAATGGAAATAGAAACAATAAAGAAATCAGAAAGAGAGACAACCCTGGAAATACAAAACCTAGGAAAGAAATCAGGAATCATAGATGCAAGCATCACCAACAGAATGCAAGAGATAGAAGGGAGAAACTCAAGGGCAGAAGACACCTTAGAAAACATTGACACAATAGTCAAAGAAAATGCAAAAAGCAAAAAGCTCCTAACCCAAAACATCCAGGAAATCCAGGACGCACTGAGAAGACCAAACCTAGGTATAGAAGAGAGTGAAGACTCCCAATGTAATGGGCCAGTAAATATCTTCCACAAAATTATAAGAAAACTTCCCTAACCTAAAGAAAGAGATGCCCATGAACATACAAGAAGCCTATAGGACTCCGAATAGACTGGACCAGAAAAGAAATTCCTCCCGTCACATAATAATCAAAACATCAAATGCACTAAACAAAGAAAGAATTTTAAAAACAGTAAGGGAAAAAGGTCAAGTAACATATAAAGGCAGGCCTATCAGAATTGCACCAGACTTCTCACCAGAGACTATGAAAGCTAGAAGATCCTGGGCAGATGTCATACAGACCCTACAAGAACACAAATGCCAGCCCAGGCTACTATACCCAGCAAAACTCTCAATTACCTTATATGGAGAAACCAATATATTCCACGACAAAACAAAATTTACATAATATCTTTCCACAAATCCAGCCCTACAAAGGATAATAGATGGAAAACATCAACATAAAGAGCAAAACTACACCCTAGAAGAAGCAAGAAAGTAATCTTTCAACAAATCCACACAAACCTAATTCCACTCCTTACAACAAAAACAACAGGAAGTAACAATTACTTTTTCTTAATATCTTAATATGAAAATTGATATTACCAGCATATCCTAATTGATTGAAATCCAAAAATATGAGGAATTAGAAATTTATTGACTGTCATCCAATGGTCTCTCTAATTTGGTAATTGGAGAAACACGTCCAATATTATACAATCCATATACATTTTCAACTTATTTGTTCCTGATAGTGTCTTGCTGTGTACAATATAATGGTCTTGAGATCTTGCTTCTCCTATCTCAGCCTCTCTATTAGTAGTATTGTTTATTTCATGTTTTTACACTATACTATGGTTTTCAGAACAGCTTACATATTTTAAAAGTATTTATATACCCAAAAGAAATGTAAACAATTAAATTGGGAGGGGGTTTGTAAGAGAACAACAAAGAGTAAGACTGAACTCTTTGCTTGACTTTTGTAACTCTTGGATCAAGTTACCACAGTAAGAGCCAAGATTTTAAGCTCTACTAAATACAAAACAAGCAAACAAAAACACTTTACACATTTATGTTCATTTAAGAAAATATTAGTAGTGATGTATTATTTTGAAATATACAATTAATACGTTTGGAGTTACTTAAAATTTATATTGAGAAAACGTATGTATTTTCAGTATTGCCTAGACAAGCATCTACATAAGACTGTTAAATTGTTGTTTTATATCAAACAACTTTTATAATACTCATTTTTATTTTTATAATATTTTATAAATTTTAAAGAATATGACAAAAAATGATATTGTAGGTATTGAAGGGGGGGTCTCTGGGAGGAGTTGGGGTACAAAAAGATGTGATTTAATTATATTTACTTAAAATATGTTTTTAAATGTTAACACATTCAGATAAATTGAAATCATGTAACTTTTCTCATTATAATGCAATAAAACTTTAAAAAACTAAAATAAACAAATAAATAAACAAACAAACAAAACCAGAAAACCTAACACCTTCCCAGTCGCTCCCTCACCTCTCTAATCCCATATTCCCTTCCCCTCCTCTTTTCTCCCTCCTCCTTCCTCTCCTCTCTTCTTTCTCAGTGATCTTATCCATCGTCAAAGCACTTGATATCACACGTACACTGGTCACTCTCAAACTCTCTTCTCTTCAGAGCTTCAGATTCACGAAGCCTGCCCGACTGCCTCCTCTGGTTGGAAGTGTCAAACCAAACAGATGACTCCTTTGGCTCACCTCCTGACTCATCCACCCCAGCCATCAGCCTTGCCTGTCTCAATGTTAATCCAAATATCCAGGCCACCACCATTCTTGCCTCTCTCCCATCCCTCCCCCTACATCAGCAAATTCCACAGGCAATAACTTTAAACTATCTCTGGAATCTGTGCTCTTTTTCCTACACCTACCCTGCCCCACATCACTATCAGTCCTTGCCTGGGTTTATTTCTTCATGGGCCTCCTCATTGCTCCACCTGGCCCCATTTTTTTCTCCACACAGCAGCCAGTGTGATTCTTCTAGACAGCAAATTACATTGTGCCTTCCTTCTGCTTAGATCTCTCATCTGAGTAAAGGTCTCAGGGTATAGCTCAGTGGGAGAGTACTTGCCTAGCATACACAAAACTATCCAACCCCATCAGAACACACACATGCACACACACACACACACACCAACCAGACATAAAGACAGACACACACACAGACACAGATATAAACACATGGACACATACACAGACACACAAACACATACACAAACATATATACACACATACACATGACACATACACAGACATATATACAGACACATGCACAGACACAGACATAAACACACACACAAACACACACACACTAGCTATAGATGTATATACAGACACACAAACACACACAGAGACACATACACAGATACACACAGACACACTCTAGCTATAGCTATACACACAGACACACAAACACATACATAGACACACAGACACACAAATACATATACAGACACACATGGAGACACATAGACACACACACATATATACACATACACACTAGCTATAGCTATACATACAGATATACACAGCCACACAAACACACAGCCACACAGACACACACACACACACACTAGCTATAGCAGTGGCAGTATACATGAACCCACACACAGATTGATGAACCAGCAAACAGGAAGAGAAAGCTCTGTTTTCATCAGTGGAAAGCCCCTTGGATGGAGTAACTGGTGGTGGTCATGGGAAGCAATGGAAACTTGAGGGTGAGTTTAAAGGGGACGTGCTTCCGATGATGGATATCACTTGTCTCCACTTCCTCCTTTTGCTTGCTCTCCCACTCCTCTCTTCCAGGCTGCCAGAATGAGCAGCTGCACCCCACCAAGCCCTGTCACCCTGAAGTCCTTCCTGCAGACCTGGAAACAATAGAGCCAGCTGATCGCGGGCTGTAAACTTTGAAAGTGTGAGCACAAACTACTCTTGGCTCCTGTGAGTTGACTCTTCAGGTGTTTAGCACAGCAGTGGGACACTGACCAGCACAACCCACGGTCACATGGCCTTTTATTATTATATCTCTGCCTGCTCTCCAAGAGCAGCCTCCTCCTGTTTACTCACTCCTTGCCACGCCCCGGGGGCCTAGTACAGCAGCAAGCATTTCTAAGACTCTCCCTGTTTGAGCAAACCCACTGGCCCTCTCCTGCTATAGCTAGTGTGTGTGTGTGTGTGTGTTTGTGTGTCTGTGTGTCTGTGTGTTTGTGCAGCTGTATGACATGAAGAAACTGTCCTCAAAGCCTAGTCCTTTCCCGTGATGACCAAAGCGAGGCTATCACAGAAATGCATAGCAGTGGCCATAGGACTCGTGTTAGGAGAGAAACAAAACTAAAGCCAAGAAATGGCCAAACTGCTCCATTATACCAGCTCCAGGGAAGGGTCATGGGGGTGGGGTGATGATAGTTGCTTTCTGTCTGTTCCCAGAGCTTAGTCTGGGATCTCACAGGAAGGACTGTGTCCCAGGCAAGAGAAAACCATTTCTCAGTACAGCACGGAGCCCTCTCCTCCGTGCCACCAGCAGAGTGGTGAGGTCTAACTGGCCACGTGCCTTTGGGCTGAGGCCTTTGTGGGGTCCTATGACATCAGTCCTTGCGGAGGCAGCCAGGTAAACACCATCATTACTGTTTGCTGAAGAAACTGCTGGCTGAGCAGTGTGGGGCTTGCCCAAGGTAACTGACTGAGCTAGATCTTCCATGTTTCTAGTCCTGAAGGCATCCCCCTTAAATGGATGAGGGTCCTCAGAGAGCTGGAAAGCTTCCAGGCATCCTTGATGCTCCTCTGTCAGGTCAACAAACACATGGTTCTTACTTTGTGTGGCTCGGACCCCAGTTCTCCCTGAAATGCTTAAATATGGATGGAGACTGTTGGGCTCGTGTGTCAATAAAATGTAGGTGTGAACACTGTGGTAAAGGGTGCGTCACTCTTTAAAGGGGGCGGGGGACACGGCCGCAGAAATATTTCAAGGGGATTTACATAGAAGGAAGAGAATTAAAAATAGCCCTGGCTTCTACAAGGAAGTAGAGGTGTGGTTTACAACACAAATGTACACAGGAGCTTCTGGTAGGACGAGACAGATGAGGGTCTCGTGTCAAATTACCTCAGGTAGTGCAAAGGTCTCCGGGTGTGTGCCTAGCTCACCTAGGTCCCCAGTGTGGTGGGGGAAGGGCTAGACCAAGCCACAGCACAAGTCACTCAGGTTGCCACTCACTAGCCTGACATGGGAGAGGGAGGTGGGGGGGCATGAATCCACAGGGATGAAGGAGATCAATGAGGAGCTAGGTAGGCCAACAAGGGCTGGCTACCATTGTCCTAGGAGAAATGGAGACAGCAGGACAGGGTGGGCTACAGGTTTTATTTTATGTTTATGTAAAAGTGGCAGCTTAACATGAGGGAAGTGGGAAGTGAGAGAGGGCAAAGAGACAAAGGCTTCAGCTGGGCTGGCCAGGACCACAAGCCCCATAAAGGGGGATGCTCTGGAGCAGCGGGATCTCAACCTTCCTCATGCTATGATCCGTGAATCCAGTTCCTCATGTTGGGGCGGACCCCCAACCATAAGATGATTTCATTGCTCCTTTGTAACTTCTGCTGCTGTCACGAATCACGATATAGAAATCCGTGTTTTCCAATGGTTTTGGCCACCCAGGGGTCGCGACCCACAGGTTGAGAACCACTACTCTGGAGGCCCAAAAAGAAATGGTAAGGGGATGTCTTGGGGACTGGACAAGCTGACCAGGTGTCAAGAGGACAGTTGCTGTCTGAGATGCCATTAAAACCCTGAGCTCGGCTGAGGCACGCTAATACGATGCCCCATTCTGACAGGGCTGCGGAAGGGGAGGCCTAGTAGGAAAGGTGGGCTTTGGTTATGCACACAGATTCAGGGCTGTGAAAAATGGAGAGAAATCAGCCCAGTTGCCCTTAGTGCTATAAAGCCTGTTATTCTGGCACCTTAGGAGGCTGAGACCAGAGGGTCGCAAGTTCAAGGCCCGCCTGGGCAACTTGGTAAGGGTCTGGCTCACAATAAAAAGTAAAGAAAAACAAAACATAGAGCTCAGATACAGCTGAGGGATACTGTGGTAGCCCCGCGTGCACCAGGCTCTGGGGTTGATCTGCTCCAGAGGCTGCAGCCTCCAGAAGGGGCCTGAGGAAGTTAGTTCCCTTGTCCCGAGCCTGGCCTTCCTCCATGACAGCTGCTGCCTGCCTCGTGTGGGCCGAGGAAGCCTGGTGGCAAGGTCAAGGCCACCCTGTCCTTCAGAGTAATTGAGGATGACAACAGTATTTTGCGTCTCACGGAGACTAGTGGAGATCAAAGGCAGCATGAAGGAGCAGCTGCAACAGGCTGGAATTCCCTGGCAATTCTGAAATTACTGAAATTGGCCGCAGTTACGACTATTCCCATGAAGGCTGCTGGCTCCCTGACGCTGTGGAGGGATGAGGGTCTGACAGCGGGGTGAGAGTGGTTCGTGGCCGGCTGGCCTGGTAGAAGCTTGCGCTGACCTGACAATGCATAGTTCAGATGCTGGGATGGATTACCCGTCCGGAAATGACTAAAATGGAGTCTGGGAGCCTTCTTGGGATTGAGAGGCATCAGAGGGCCTTGAAACATGTGAAGGGAGGAAGTGAGTTCCAGAAACTGGCTGTCATGGTGGCTGTAGTTGCCTCTCAGTAGAGGTGCATGTTGGTTCTCTGCCCCATGAGCCCCAGAGGGTCAGAGCATGAACAGAATGCCTGAGAAAACCACTGGCTAAAGGGCCATGAAAGGAAGCAAGGCTCTGAGCCCCTGCTGGTGACAGAAGCTCCTCCTGCCTTACCAAGGATGGGATGGGCGGGGTGTGCTAAAGAACTCAGGCAGCGTGAAAGTGACTTTCAGGCCAACTCTCAGGCTCTAAGACTCCAAGGCTCCCAACCAGCCTGGGGATGTTCTCTCCCTGACCCCCATCTGCTACCTCAGATCCTGAAAGAGTCTGCGAAGGGAATGTTCCTCACAGAATGTCCCTGTTCTGTCAATATGGCACCATTATTAAATAAATGAGGAAGCTTATTTAAGCAAGGCCTCAGAATTTGCTTTTTAAAAGCACATGATGAATTGAAAGCTTGAATAGCGGTGTCGTTTGCTGACAGGAACAATCAAGATATCCCATTAACTCTAGGCAGAGAGGGTGTGCGGCTGTGCCTCTGTTGGATGCCTTCACGGAGGGAGCGTGGACCTCCAGGGCTGCTCCACAGTGACATGCTGACATGCGCACCCCATCACAGGCCTTGGCTAGTGCTTTCATCCCGCCTCCAGATCAACCCTGGGCTCTGGGGAGCAGTGCCTGCCCGGGAGCCTGATGACATATGGGGGCCTTGTTTTGACTCCGTCACTCATTAGCAGGATGATGCTGAAGAATCAGTTCCTGTTATTCAGGATACCACAGGCCCAGAGACTCCCCATCAGGGTAATGGATCCTTGGATAGAAGGACAGAGAACAGGCCAGGCAGCAGGAGCCCTTGGGAATGTCTCCTGGGTCACTGCTCTGTCCTCTTCCTGGACAAGTCAGCTTCTTGCATTTTTAATGCTGCTTCCCTCTGCTCAAGACAGAAACAGCAAGGAGCGAGGGACCGCCCTGGATGGACGGAGCTGGTCCCAGTTCACTCTGTGGCTACAGAACGTGAATCTTGTAGTTTGAAGAATGACAATCCCCCCTCCCCAGCCTATAAGGTCATATGTTTAGTACTTGGTCCCCAGTGGGTGGAACTGTTTGAGAAGGATTAGGAGGGGTGGCCTTGTTGAAGGAGGTTTGTCACTAGAAGGCCTTGAGGTTTCAAAAGCCCAGGACATTTCCTGATAGCTCTGTCTGCCCTGTATGTATCTGTGGATCAAGATCTAAGCTCTCAGCTGCTGCTTTAGAGTCATGCCTGCCTGGGTATTACCATGTTCCTTGACTGTGATGGCTACGGACCCAGCCTCTGAAAGTGTCAGCAAGCCCCCAATAAACTCTTGTACAAGTTGCCTTGGTTATGGTCTCACAGCAACAAGAAACATAACAAACCTCTTGGTGGAGAACCCCATCAGCTAGTTCGTTCCCAGAAGCAACTCCCCCTACAGAAGCCAGGATGCTTGTATCAGAGGGAGTGAGTATGCATGTCAGACAGGTAGAGTCAACATTTGCCTAACAGCCTTTGCTCTCTACACAATGGAGATGATGCCTTTCTCTCAAAAAACGTGGTACAAAGTTAAGCAGCCATGTGCCTGGCCTAGCCTGTGGAACAGTGGTTCTCAACCTTCCCGATGGCTCAACACTTTAACAGTTCCGTTTGTTCTGGTGACTCTCAGCCATAAAATTGTTCTGTTGCTATGTCATAATCAATTTTGTGACTGTTCACGAATCATAATGTAAATTTCTGATATGAAGGATATCTGATAGGTGACTCCTGTGAAAAGGCCATTTGACCCCCAGAGGGGTCATGACCCACAGGTTGAAAACCGCTGCTGTCATGTGTCATAGAGTGCAGTGACAGCCTCCCTGCATCTGTGGCTGTTATACTAGCTGTATACTCCTGGTGTTAGGACTGGATGCTTATGGCCACTTCTCTGAGCTCAGACAGTGTCTCCTTTCATGAAGAAGAGAGGTGGACACTCCAATATTCGTATCATTCTCTCCTCTTCACTTTGGTTCGCTGTCCATTTGAGGATGACTCAGAGAAGCTCACGGGTTCCTTACTATAGGTGTCCTGAAGTCATGGTGACAGTCTGAGTCCTTAGCTCGTGTGCCCTCTGGGGGCACCGGGTCGTTGTGGTCCCCATGGAACTCCCCTGTGACCTTTATACTTCACAGATGGTCCTGCCTTCCCTTTAAGGGAGCATTACCAGGATCCATTTGAGATGTTCCAGGACACTAGATGCTGGCGTGTGGCCTCCCCTCAAGCCATCTGACGGGTATAAACATGTAATTTTGTTTTTCTTGAAAGAGAATGGTTCTGAGGTCTGGAGGACAAATCAAACCAAAGAGAAATAAGGTAACATGTAATCAGCCCATCTCAGGAATCTAGCCTCCTCCCAGGTAGTGACTGCTGGAAATCTCTGCTATGTAACCTCTCAGAGAACTAACAAGACCCCTGTCTCCTGCCTGGGACCCCTCACTGTAGAGAGCAGTTAACAGTCCAAGAAAGAGCAGGCAGGTGACCTCTTCTAGTGAAGCCAAGTGGCCAAACCTTGCCTAACCCCTCCCTCTTTAATGCACTGTTTGCATTATGAGAAAGAGGGAGGCAAGGAGGGAGGGAGGGTGGGAGGGAGGGAGGGAAAGAGAGAGAGACAGAGACAAAGACAGAGACGGAGAGAGACAAAAGAAGGGGGAGAATATGCATCAGTCTTTGCCACTGAGTGGCAATACACAGGCCTGAATTCTAGCCTGCAAGCCTATCCTGAAGCAAGCAGAGCCCATTCGTGGATATGGAACTATAGGCCAGGAAACGAGCTGTCGATTATCCTGCAACTGAGGCTCTAAGAACATAAAGCTCAGAACCAGGATAGTCCCTTTCTTCCTCAAACACAAACTCCTCTGTGATTAAATTCTCGAGGGCTATCTCAGGACAGTGTAAACCTTTGGCAATAATCAAGCCTGGCCACATGCAGACTGCAAGTGGTAACACCATGAACGAGGTCATGAACAAAGCTCAGGTGCTGGGTGGCAGATCTCCGTCAGCCATCAACAGGGATGTGCTGGGTGCTGCCTGGGAGGGAAACATAGCCTCTCCTATCTAAATGTGCCAGGCCAGATGATGTAGACCACCCATGGGAGCATGGGCTGGCACACCGTTGCTGGGGCACCTCCACACGGCCTCTGTGGTTGGCTCACTCGGCCTCCATCACACCTCGCTTTCAGAATTCCAAGCAATCCAAAGGTGAACAAAAGTCTGAGTACTACTTGTGACTTTGTGTGGCTCACATCTGCTCATAGACCAAAGCAAGTCTTCCCAATGGAGACATGAGGGAAGGTCCTCCTCCAGGTGACGAGAGTTCTTACAGCTGTGTCTGTCCCCACCCACCTGGAGCACATCTAGCAGAGGCACACTTCCTCTCTGTGGCAGGACACTGCTGTGACTGAGTCCTCACATGTCAAATTGCCCTTTCTTTCTGTCCCTGGTGGCAGAGGCAGGAACTGGCATAGGACCACCTGTGCCCTGCACAGTGGCTGATAGTACCACTGAGTCCTGAAAAAGGAAGTAAATGAGGGAGGATACAAGAAGCCCTGGGAAGATCGGAGACATTCTCTGAATGGGACACATGGAAACGTCTGGGCTGCTGAGTGTCCTGTGCATCCACCCCATTCCTAACCACACAGGCAGGCTCTTCTGCCCACAGCTGGATACCCTTCAACCTTTCCAGATCTTAGCCCTTGGTTCCTTATTTGCATAGCTCTGGCTTCCTTCCCACCCCAAAGTGCCTCCCCTGCCCCTCCCAGTGTCACCATGGCTCAGATGCCACACCTTTATTTGCTGCTTCATTGTCATGAGTGTGTGTGTCCCCTTGTATCACCACTGAGTGTCCAGCTGCCCCTGAGAAAGCACAGGACTGGGAGATGGATTCTGCTATGAAATCCATGAGCCATGAGGTCAGGGATGCTCTGTGGAAACAGTTGTCCCATGTCCTGTCAGGATCAAGTGGAGTCGAGACTCCCCACCTATCCGCACACTGCAGTGAGACCATGAGACCCTGGAGTGAGCGTTCCATTCTTTTGAGAGAAGTGGGTTCTTGCTGTGATGCTGAAAAGGACCCTGCTGCTAGAGGTGTGCCACCCCCTCATGGATGGGGTGCTGGAGGGCAGAGCCTGACCTTGGGACCAAAGATCTGACGGGAGCTAGCCTCCTGCTTTGCCGAAGGGGTTCTATAATGATCTGGCCCTAGGGCAGGTGACGTTACCCACGGGGAGGTCTCCCCCAAAAGGCTGTTTTAAAAAAATAAACCTGTTCTTAAAACAGGGAGCAACAAACCAGGTGGGCAACTTTGGATTCCAGCTGAGTGCCAGAGTCTCTTTCTCTCTGTTACTGACCCCGCATCTCCCCAAGCTCCTCCTCCCTCCCATCCTCTCTTCCAGCTTCCTGCCAAGGCTAGTAAATGACCCCAAGGGTAGAGGAACTGGTTAGAGAGAAAGAGCTAATTCCCGAGTTCAAGGGGAGGGGGGACAGGAAAGCAGGCAGGGCTCCCACACAACCCACAGTGACTCATGCCAACTTACTCCAACTTTACCACCATGCAATGATCCACACTGCTGGAGGTGGATGGTGCCTGGTTGCCTCTGACCCACATTCTAGGGCAAGCCCTAAAGCAAGGCTAACCTGTCACCAGGAAGGTTTGGCTAATTAGCAAAAGGAGACACTATAATAGGACTTTTCATCAGTGGGGTTAGCAATACCTCGAAAATGTAGTTGGCTACTGAGACACAATGGAGCATCCTGCAGACCCAGCACCTGCCCCTGGAGAGGGGCACCCATCCCTGCTGCCCCAGGCTATAGCTACTGCAGAACTGAGGATGCCAAGGTCACTGGACACCTCAGGAGCCCCTCTCACCAGGGATCTTGCCTTGCACATGCCTTTGAGTGACATTAATCTGTCATACAAGCAGAGTGCTGGGCCCTTGCTATGTGCCTTCTATGTGTAAGGAGCAGCTCTGCACACTACGTGTGTTCATTGCCTCTAAAACTCACTGTGACTCCCTTTCACAGGGGCAGAAATCCAGGCCTGCCCAAAGCTGCACAAGAAGGAGATGGCAGGTCTGGAATCCGAATCTGTGCAGGCTGGCAGTCGCAGCCTGAGTACCACACTCTGGTTTCCTTTTTGCCACAGAGGGGTCTGAAACAGCTGACCTATGTCGTATCCTGCTGGCTTCCTCCCTGGGTACTAAGTCTGTCTGGATGGAGCCCTCCAGCCTGACCATGCAGATCATGTGCATCATGTGCATCCCAAATACAGAATCGTGAGTCAGCAATCATTGTTCTCACTCTCTTCATGGTTGTGTTTGTTTTGCGGCCACAGCTGACTGATACAATAGGAAAACGGCTCCCCGAAGAAAGGGGAGGCTGGTCTAGAGGAGAACAACCTCTAGGAGTTCACCAAAGAAAGCCAAGAGAAGAGGAACTCCAGGCGGAGGAAGGAGTGTGTGGAACTTGACAGCCAATTAGTAGGGGGAACCTCACTGTTGCTCTTAATAGTGTCTTAAATGTCCGATTCGATTTACCAGTGAAGAATAGGGAGCCAGATGGTGAGAGCCTCAGAGAAGCAGAGAAAGCACCCGGCTGATCTTCCTCCTCAGCCAACATCCCAAAAGGAAAAAGCCCTCCTTCTCCACACCAGCTCAAAACCCTTCAAGCTGAATGTCCCTCCCTTCTACTTCCTGTGCGTCTCACTATCCGTCCCCCTGACTTCCTCTTACTCTGTCAGTTTAATTTTCTTATGTCTATCCCTGTCATGTGGTTGCTCGCTCCACTTCTTGATCTATGGTTGACTTTATTTAATCCTGTTTACAATAAACACAAAGCTCTTTGATTAAAGGTGTGTGCTAGGGACGGGCACACAGTCTTAGGGTTCACAGTGTAACCAAATATCCTGCGACACAGCACTCCCTTCCTAATCACTAGCTTGAACATCCACCCCCAAAATGGATCGATTGGTCTGTTAGAGCTATCCACTCTAAAGTGTGTGACCAAACACGCCCAGTCCTTGGGGGCTCCCCTTATGTATTGTCCTCTCAGCTTCCAAGGCAGATCTTCACCTTGGCCTCTGTTAGGTTCCATCACCAGCATTGGGACTTGTTAGCCAACAGACCCCTACAGCTCACACTGCAGTGTCTGGATCCGTTTGCTTCATGCTGTGGTAACAACTGATCTGTGTCTTCCCTCCTCGATAAATATGGTTCTGTGATGTATCAGTTCTCTTCCCAGGAGAGTGTGGAACCACTAGGGCTGGAAACCAGGGCTTCATGCATGTTCTGCAAGTATTCTACAGCATAAACCACATCCCCAGTCCTCTCAAACATCCGAGGGAGGCTTTGAAGAGTTTGTATGTAAGCAGCTCTTTTGAAGAACCAACAGGAAAGGAACCTGGGAGAACCGAGTGGGTGAAGGAGATGGGGTTGGGGGGGGAATCATACATGATAGGAACTGCAGACATACCAAAGTGGACTCCAAGCAACCTTTTCTAATGATGATTTAAGATCACTTTCCTAGGGAGGAGGTTGGAGGACATCAAGGGAAGGGGCACAGATAGTCGATGATGGAGGGGGGAGATGTATCAGCAGCTGGGACAGAGGAACTCTGGAGACACAGAGCAGGGCTGGGTTCTGGATTCTAGGACTTCATGATATATCTAGCACTTTAAAGCATACACACATTTTCCTCTGTGATATATGCAGTTCCAGTGATTGTGAGGCCGAAGCCCTCCATAGCTCCATCGGGCTGGATGGACATGGGCCCTGGAACAAGGCTTCTCTTCTCCTGTGTCTGTCTGCTTCCCGACTCAGTTGCTCTAACTGCTGGGTGGTAGGATGGGGCTTTCCCCACATGCTCACATTTCCACCCAGTATGCAGGCTCATGCTGATGAAAGAATGAGTGGTCCATGACTTCATCCAGGCAGCATTCGGAGTCCAGGCAGAAGCTGCCAGGTTTCTTCTGAGGGTCCGGGTGAAGAGCAAGGAGGGAAAGTTGACAGATCATATCGTTGTAGGACAGATAACAGCAGAGGAGTCATCACATCAAGTATCTGGGACTTGCTACTGGCTTAATGGCTTCTTCCTTTGCCCTAAAGGAATCTACGTGAAAATCCACTTATACTGCAAGGAACAAAGTCACACACCATATAACTTGTTGGTTAGCAACAAACTATATGTTCATTGATGGTCCCTTAAGAATCTAGCCCCCAGTAATGTCACAGCTGGTTTAGTGTGTGCAGATGCACAGTAAGACAAAAGTGCCAGTAATGTGCTCACCATCATGCGTGCAGTATCCCTTCCTTATGCCATGTACAAACTCAAAGGCCCCATTGAGGTGTCCTAATGACGTGAAGCTACTTGGGATGCTTGGGCATCAGATGTGGGGATCTCCCTTGGATGTATGTAGAGTCCTTTGTTCCTGACCTGGAGGTGAGCTTGCCCTCTTGGTCTTATTGAGCTAAGGCCAGGAATCAGCCAAAGTGCTCCCTAGAGAGGGACTCTGCCTTAAACAACCCCGACTGGGAGCTGCCTAGTTCAAAGCTGCCATAGCAGAACATGAAGATCCAGGAGCTTCTGCAGCCAGATCCTAGGCTTGAGTCTCTACCTGGTTAAAGCTCGCCAGGGACCCTGGGAATTCTGGGAAACTTTTCTGGCCTTAGTTTCCTCATCTCTAACATCAAGACCATAACAGCACCTCTCCCGAGGAGTTGCTGGGAAGGGTGAATGAATGAGGTTATAAATGCTCTTGACTGGGTTCCTTGGCAACAGGAAGGACTAAATGCCAGCTGCGCAGGTAGACAATAGACATACAATAAAACTAGAAATGGCTTCTCCTATCAGAGAACGTGAACTTCAGGGACAAGCCTGGGAGGTTTATGAGTACTGGTTCTGACTTTTGAACTATCTTTCCTGGGATTCTCAGCAGAAAAACTTGCTTTAGATTTCAAAATGGAAAAAAAAAAAAAAGTCCATTGCTGCAAAGTCATTGCAAACACCTGACGGTGTGGGCGTTTCTCTCTGTAAAGTTTTAAAAGTGCCCTCTTCTCCACATTACATCTCCCCCACCTTCGTGGTGGTGGTGGTGAGGGTAACGGTTAGCATTAGTTTTCATGGAAAATGCTCTCTCCTTAAATGGAGTTTTTATATCTACCCCGCCCCCCCAATTAGCTGCTCTGTCCCCAGAGAAGCAGCCTTTGACTATTCAAAACTGGGAGAAATGAAGGGTTTTATTTGTGGAAACTGGGGCATCCGGTACCATCTACCTAGGGAAGCAGAATTCTTTTTTAAACCACCCACCAACACCTCTGCATACCAAAAAAAAAAAAAAAAATTAATAAAATCTTAGGGAATACATTAATCTTGTATATTATAGGCAATCTCCTAATGTCAGGGGCACTTTATCTTCCAGCTGTGGTTTGCTTTGAGCCGTTGAAATGACCTGGGTCTCGGTGAAGAGCCTGCGGAGGATAAACATCTCTGAGCTCATACCTCAACCGGCAGAGTGCATGAACAAAGAGCAGAAGTCAAGAGAGGCTAATAAGTTGCTTAGGATCACACAGCCAACACAAAGCCAGGGCAGGAGAAAGCTCATTTCTGTTGCTGTGCATTCCCCTTTGCCCTCTGGCCCTGCCGCTTGTTGGTGAGAAAGACCCCACCTTACCTTAGGCTCCTTGGCTCTGTGAGGATCAGAAGTTAGTAATTAATAAAGCTTTAACATGGAGGGGTCTGATTGTTGAGGCAGCATGTGTATGGTAGAGGATTGCAAAATCGATCATCAATAGGAGGAGAGGACCTCGGCCCTGTGAAGGTTCTGTGCCCCAGTGTAGGGGAATGCCAGGGCCAGAAAGTGGGAGAGGGCGGGGTGGCAGGCATGGGGAAGGGGGAGGCAACAGGGGTTTGTTTTTGTTGTTTTTGTTTGTTTCTTTGTTTTTTGGAGGGGAAACTGGGAATGGAGAAATTCACATGTAAATAAAGAAAATATCTAAAATAAAAAAAAATAAGGCTTTAACGTAATTTGTGTGTGCACGCAACTGGTATTTCTTGAGCATCAACAGTTATGTTAGGCCATATAAAATAGCCAGACTTTCAAGGCATTTTCCAGGAGTTTGGAGTAAAGTGGGTACTATAGTTTGGATCTAAGTGTCTTGCAGAGGTGTTTGGGTAAAAGTGTAGCGCTTACTACCCGGTTGGGGGGACTGTGAATCTTTAGGCGGTGGGGTTTACTGAGAATTCTGGTCCCTGAGAACCTGTCCTTCAAAGGACTAGAAAACCTAGCTGCTTGCTCTTCTCTGCACTTCAGCTCCTGTGGTGATTGGCTTGAACTGGTTTTGCTTGGCCCTATACATCTACCATGATGCATTGCTTTGCCCAAAGCAGCAGGGCCAACCGGAGACTGAGACCTCCAAACTGTGAGCTCAACCAAACCTTTGTTCTTCAAAAGCCGATGAACTCTGGTAGTTAGAGTAACAGAAAGTTGCCTAACACAGTGGGAGTGACAGGCAGAACACCCGAGAAGCAGAGGTCTGTAGACCGGGAGCTACGGGATTCCCTAACCAAGCACCTGGGGCTGTCAAATCCTCCATCTAAATAGTTCAAGAATCTATTTCCTCTGCTTGATGGAGGCTGCCACCCACTCGCTAGATCACTTGCTTTGTATCTGTCATCTTCCACGGCACAGCTAGTGGGGCCAGAAAAAGCCCTGTTTAGTGCCCCAAAGGCTCCCATCTCAGTGGTGAGGTCAGACTGAGGAGAAAGCCATACCATATACAGGGCCTGGCCATGGGGGGAGACACTCAACCAAGGTCTGTTGAATGAGTGAAGCCAGGGGTGTTTATGGCACACTGGAGAACACTGTCAGTCGGGAGTAAGGAGTACAGGATAAAGGGTTCTCTTTGGAACCTGGGGCAGGCTGTTAATAGACTTGAGCTCCTCCAACAAGAATTCCTACCTCTTTGGCCTCTGGCATCCCTTCTGAGCTGATGGACACCATCTCTACACATAAGAGGCTGTTGTGGTTTGGGTGAGAAGTGTCTCAAAGGTTCATGAGTTAAAGGCATGGTCCCTGCCTGGTGGGTTTTGGTGAGGGGATTGGCTCTCGATGGCTCTGATCAGATCAATCAATTGATCCCTTGAAGGATTCACAACATGGTGGCCTCATTGGTGGTGGTGGGAAGGGAGGAATGAGACCTGGAGGAAGTGAGTCACCAAGGATGTGGCCTCCTCCCTGGAGGCCCTTCCTCGTCCTAGATGTCATGATGTGAATAGCTTTCTTCTGCCATGATGCTCTGAGGCTCACAGCCACAGAGCCCGATGACCGTGGAAATCTGCAAACCCATGAGCCTAAACAAATCCTTCTGCCCAGGTTTTACTGGGGCATTTTGTCCCGGCGATGAGAACACAGAGAAGTGGCTGTTTCCAGAGAGGGCAGCGTCTCTCCACATGGGCCCCTCCCACCCCTCCCAGGGTAGTACAGGAACACTGGGGTTACCGTCTCCCTTTGTGTCTGGAATCCACATGACAGTCATGTAGGAACACAGAAGGAAGGCTGTATCTAACCTTCCTGCCTGCATTCAGCAGTCCCCAGAAGCAGAGGCCAGGGAGGTCATTCCCTGGGCCGGTTCAGCTGCAAATCCTTGTGTGGGCCTGGGAAGGAGGCAGAGTTCAGTGCTGTCTAATTGCTCTGCGATTCTCCCAAGTCTTTCGCTTTGGGAAAAGTCAGTTTTAAACAATGATCAAGATTCTGGAAGAACTGGGAAACATCTAGAAAAATCAGTTGCTGGGAACTTCCAGGAAGCCATGCCTGTAGGCACAGTACTTTTCCTTTCCCAAAAATGTCTAAAAGAGAGAGAGAGAGTTCTGTTCAGTCATTCGAGAGGCCAAATGCCCAGTTTTCCCCAGAAGTCCACACCCCCCAGAAGGCTGGATGTGCCCAAGGAAGGGATACCCTATCTTGGCACTTGTGCCTGCTTCTCCACGGGGTGTGCTTTGTCATGAAAGCTAAGCAAACGTGTCTTGATTGCCCTCTCAGAAGTTTGCTCGGGCCTGGTCAAGAAGGCCGGCTGTTGGTCACACCAGTCCCCTGCTTTCCAAGCTCTACAATAAGGGCCATTCATGCACGGTACTTGAGACCTTCCTCTGTGCCAGGCACCGTGCTTCAGGGTCAAGTGGAGAAATAGCTGAGACTCAGCTGTGTTCTTCAGGACCTCACGGTTAATCGAGGAAAAGGCAATCATGCTGTGTAGACACGGGACGGCAGAGTTCAGGACATTATACCAAATAACCCCAGATTGGCACCAGCAGGCCTGGGAGATGGAGAAGGTGCTCATGAGGTGAGTGAGATTCAGGGGCATAAGCTGGGGAAGGGAGGGGCCGGGGATGGTTTCAGAGGGGACGAGATGGGTAAAGGCCTGGAGGTGACATGTTTACAGGTCCACTTTCTGTTTCTACAACAAATGGGAGAGGTTTGTTTTGTTCCATGTTGAAGGGGCTTAAAGTGCATGTGACATGGCTGTGGTCTTGATGACCACTCACTGTAGTGGTGACATCATGGTGGGATTGAGTGACAGGAAGAGACTGCCCACAAACCAGGAACCGAGGGAGCTGGAGGGATCACCCTTGATGGTGCTGGGTTTGGAATCTAGGACCTTGTGCATAGCAGGCGAGTGCTCCAACACTCTGCTGCCCTTAGCTTATTTGTTCTATGATAACTTGGTCTTGTGAGGACAGTCGGGGTCCCACGAGAACTACCTTAATTCCTTCTGAGGGGAACATATCAATCCAGACCTAAGACCTCTCAGGAAGCCACACCTCTGAGAGTCTCCTTAGCCTCTTGAATCACACCATGCTGGGACCAGGTTTCCAAACACGAACCCAAAAGGGACAGAGCGCACCATACCTCAAGCACTGGGGATAGCCAGAACCTGCAGCAAATCATAGCATTGGATCAAAGTGGAGAACTATGATTGACAGGTGAGGGTATAAGCTCAAGGACAAATCAGAGAGACCAGGTGTGCTCCCAATGCCCTCAGAGGTCCTGAAGGCATTCAGTGACAATCCAGGGGCTGTTAGGGGCCAGCTTCAACCGTCAGTTCTGGCTCTCAGGCCATTAGGAAAATCACCTAAATTTCCTTACATTTTGATTAAAAGAAACATCTGATTTATGGTTGGTGCTTAATCAGCAGTGACTCAGGTCCCCTTCCCCGTCATTCCCAAGAATAGGCATCATAGCTTTACGACGAATAGCTTGTCCTTTCCGATCACTTTCAACCACACACTGTTTCGAGTCAAGTTCTCTATTGGCCATCTCATGATGGAGACGAAGCTGACTTTCTCAGCGCTTTGCTTTGTGAAGGAAATGATTTTCAGCCCACAGCGGTGAGAGAAAACGAATTTAAGTGTGATGCCTTGTTGAGGAGAGGTGAAACCATGTGTGTTAACTGGACCTGGCTCTATAGAGTGACTATGAATCCAAGCAGGGACAAGGTGGTCTAGTCAGTCTCAGACACCCATGATCTCTACTGAGGCTACTCTGCTGGGCGGAGGTCTGGAGGCCTGGAGGCCTGGGGAGATGGGCCTCTCCCCCCTTTAGGCTCAGCTTCAGGGTCAGGCTTTAGGGGACCTTTGGTGACATCACCTCCACCCTGGCTCCTTGTCCCCAGCTGACATTGTCCTTCTTTCTGGAGCTCACTTGCATCTGTGATTGTCATCTGAGCTGGTTATTGGGTTAAACATAGATGACTTAAGGGTCTCTCATTAACCCCCTCCTGCAAC
>NW_022196912.1:118629223-118630304 GCF_008632895.1 Mastomys coucha | reverse complement strand
CCCCCCCCCCCAGTGCCTGCTTCTCCCAGGAGAGACAGGCCTGTGGCCTTCATCTTTGCTTGCTTTACACTGGCAATGATCAGCAGGTGTAGGTGAGTCTCCATACCCAGAGAGCTCTGCGCATTTTCTCCCTCTTGGCATTCACTCTACAAATGGCATACTTTGTTTTCTGGTGGGTAGAACCTGAACAGGGAGGAAGACACTAGGACTTGTGTACCCCTAAGTCATTCCTCACTTTAGACAAACTCCCAGATTTTCTGCTGGCTAACCGATAAAGGAGTTCTGGCTGTAAGTACACAGCCCCCATGGAGCCCCAAGGAAGATAATCTCCAGAATTCTCGGGTTAAAAGACACAGGGGCCCAGAGTGGGAACCACAAAGGCCTGTTCTGTCTCAGGTATCCCAGGATGACCTTAAACTCATCCAGGTAGCTGTGAATGACCTTGAACTTCTGCTGCCTCCATCTCCAGAGTGCTAGGACCACAGATTGTGCCAACACCTTTATGTTGTGCATGGGATCGAACCCAAGGCTTCCTGCATGGGAGGCAAGCAGGATACTGTCTGAGGCACTGCCCAGCCCGTCCTTGGGGTTTCGATAAAACACCAGATTTCTTGTGGCCCCAAAGACCCCAAAGGTACCCATTTCTGGGAGGAGAGCTGTTTCTCCCAACAGCTGGAGAAAACCGGAAGTGGCCTTTAATCTAAACCAAAGGAGTCTCCCTCCCACCCGCTGCCCCCAACTCATGCGCTACAGAAACTCCATCACCACATTACTTAGCCCATCACTCACTTTCCATGGTCCTGGGATCAGAGATGGACAGGGGTTAGCTGCCTTTAGCAGGCAGATGATCCAGGCATAGGAAGGGGTTCCTACTGCGACTAGAAGGATCTCAGAGGGACAGGATAGGGAAGGGGCAGACATCTGGACCAGCTCCAGGGGCACCCTGGCTTGCGTCACCAGGCCCACCCCTCTCAAGACATCACAATCTATGGGCTGCGACCCCCCGCACCTCATCATTGTGCGTTTGCGATCAAACAATCCAACCAGCACCCACCCTGCGGGTGGGGGAGGAAAAAAAAAG
>NW_022196912.1:118558961-118629169 GCF_008632895.1 Mastomys coucha | reverse complement strand
GCCCCGCCCTCTTCCCTCCCGCCCGGGGCCCCCGCCCCCGCCGGGCAGTGAGCGCGCGCCGGGCGCCCCGCTCCGCCGCCCGCGCCCGCCCGCCAGCCCGTCCGCCCGCGGCGGGGCCGGCCCTTCGCCCGCCCACCAGTCCCGCGCTCGCCGCCCACCGCTCGCCGCCCGCCGCCCCGGCCCGCCGCGCGCGCTCCATGGCTGCTCAGGAGTGGGACTGGTTCCAGCGCGAGGAGCTCATCGGGCAGATCAGCGACATCCGTGTGCAGAACCTGCAAGGTACGGCGGCCCCGGCCTCCCCGGAGGGGCCATCTCCACCGAGCGTGGGCCCCGCTGCGTCCCCCGCGCGCCCCGGAGCTGGTGTGGCTGGCCTGCGCCGGGTTTTCGAGCTCAGGGGGTGGGGCGGTGCGTGGGCGTGAGTGTGTGTGCACGCGTGTGCGTGTGTGCACGCGCGCGTGTGCACCCCATTCCCAGCAGGAGACCCTCACCCCCTCCTCCCGCCTCTGGTAGTTTAGAGAAGTTTGAACGTGGAGTCTTGGGGGCGGTGACCCAGGTCAGGGCCAGGAGAAAATGCCACTGTGTGTGCTGTGTGCGCACAAGCCAGACTTGAAGCACTTTCCGAAGTACCTATGGGGCTGGGGACCTGGAGTGGGGCACAGCGTCAGTCCCCAGAGGCTCTGGATGATGGGGGCAAGCTGAGGATCCCAGTGAACTAAGGTTCGGTAGACCTTCTCCACCTAGCCCACAGACTGGGGAGGAGCTGGGACCAAACCCCCTTGCTTGAGGCGGTTGACAAGATGAAAGAGAAACTCCTGGTGGCCCGTGTGTCAGACTTGGGCTCTGTGGTTCTGCCACCTATGAATATGAAGTATCTTTCAAAAGAAAGTATTGGGTGTGGAAACTTAGCAAACAGAGAGAGGGAAGGAGGAAGGGAGAGAGGGAGAGGGGAAGAAAGAGAGAAAGAGAGAGACAGAGACAGAGACAGACCCACCCCTCCCACTCCCAAAAGGCATTGCCCCCAAGCCCTGTGGGTAGAGTGTGTTTCCAGCCCTCTCTCTCCTATGGGAGCTTTGCGGAATTGGACATAAATCCACTTCCGGCCTCCTCACGCACCTGGACCTGTGCACAGGTGAGGCTGGGTTAGCAAACTTCCCCTACTGACTTGGGGCTGAAGAAGAGTTCAAGGTTGACTTTGCAAGGATCCAGCTCAGAGTCTGGACAGAGGTGGGGCAGGAGGATTGTGGGTGTCCCTTTTGCCAACAGGGCAGGGAGCTCCTGCTGGGGGTTGGGGAAGAGTCTAGATTAAACATTACACCTGAGAGAATGTTTTCTGGGAGTTCACGTGGCCCTCTCCAACTGAGGTTTGGCAAGGACGGTGCAGGTCTGCAGAGGTGACCTGAAAAGGAGCCAGTGGGTGGCTCAGGGAGTGGGCACTGGCAACTCTGGGCTCTGGGCTCTGCTACTGCGCAGCTACTGTGATTTGTGTCAAAGGAGGAGGCTCAGAGTGCAGTGATGGAGAGAGCTTGGATTTGGTTTGGGGTGGGCAGCATACCATTGCTGAGATGGTGTCTGGTTGGGGCTGTCAGATCTGGTGTGTCTCGTGTACCTTAGGCAATCACTAGGCATTTTAATGAGCACATACTATCTGTCGCAGCCAATTATTCTTGGCTCAGGACCAGGTCCCCTCATAGAGCTCAGTCATTGTAAAGGAATATGTGGCAAAGTGAGGCAGAGAGACAGGACTACACAGCAGCATTCGCGATGGGTCTTGAAGGGTTAGGGGGTGTCTCAGCTCCTCGATTTGAGGCTACCACACTTTTAGGCAAAATACCAGTTATAATTTGAACAGCAATGGATTCTGTTAGTAAGAGGCAAACGTCAAATCATGTATCTCAAATGTCATATATATTATGCACATGTATAATGTAGACTAATTTTAAGTGTAAGCTCAACATGCTTTTAGTTGTGGGTACACCCCAGGTAATTGATACCTACATAAAGATTCCCAGATCCCTCGATGGTTGCCTCACCTTCTGTCCCAGTCAGTAACCTCACCCACCCATCACCAAGGCAACCTTTATCCTGATCCTGATCCTTTATCCTCATCTTTGTTTTTAATTCACGTAGGTTCAATTTGTCTCTGGACCCCGACAAAGTTGAACGGTGCAGTTCAATGTTTCCTCTTGATACAGCCCTTTTGATCAACTTGATGTCAGATCCATCAACACAGTCTTTACTATAGCTATAGTTCCTTTTAACTTCTGAGTACTATTCCACTGAATGGATATACCACCATTCTATTCTCTGTTCACCTGATGAAGGGCCTTTGGGGGGTTTGCAGCTTGGGGCAAAGCCGGCTGTGTTTTGGGGGTGCACATTAGTTCTGTGTAGTGGTAGAGTGGGACTTGTCTGCTTTGCTTGGTGTTACTGGGATAAAGCAAGAATGGAGTTCAGGCCAGGGATCTTGTCTTCCTTTTCTCTTGTTTCTCTGTCTGGATTAGGGGCCTAACAGACATATTCTCTTTTTCACTCCTGTGATATTGAGAAGGTCTCAACCAGAAGTTCAAGTCCATCTGGTAGTGGTGGCGCACGCCTTTAATCCCAGCACTTGGGAGGCAGAGGCAGGTGGATTTCTGAGTTCGAGGCCAGCCTGGTCATTTCAGGACAACTCATTCCAGGACAGCCAGGGCTATACAGAGAAACCCTGCCTCGAAAACAAAACAAAACAAAACAAAAACAAACAACAACAGAAGTTCAAGTCCAGAAAGCATTCTACACTGATCTCAGAGCATCTGCTGAGCCAGCTGATGGATGTCAGAGGCCCAGCTATTGTGTGAATCAGCAGTTGGGGGCTGTACCGGGGCCCTGGCTCGCCTGAGCTTAGGTGGGCTGTGGATTGGGCATGGCCATCAGAGCCTGGCTCAGGGTTTGATTTATAAGCCTGTGACTGCTCTCAGTATAGGTGGCCACAGTGTCTTGGTAATCACAGTTGGAGACTTCAAGGGATGGAGGCTCCTGGTACCCATTCGCAGGCAGCTGCTACTGTTGGTCTATCAAGCCTGATTGGAGTCGTCTGTTCCTGGCACAAGGTGGTTCTGGCTGGGGTTAGCAGTGAAGGCAGGCTGAGGGTAGGCCCTACGTGCTGCCTTTCAGAGAACAGCTTGGAGTTAGCTGATCCTTCCTCCCCGTGTGTCCAAATGTTTATCAGGAAGCTCGTTGACTCACACTGTCCGTACATTCCACCTCTGTCCCTGTCCCCCCCGGCCTGTGGGGTTCTAGAATCCAGGCTGTGATTGTGATATGGAAAACCTTCCCTGGAGGAACACTGGGGTGGACGGAGGTGGGGTGGGGGGCATTCCTCCATTAACGGCCACACAGCAGATGAGGCTGTCAGACAGGAGCCCACGATGGCCATCAAGCTCTTTGTTCCCAAGGCTCTCTGGTGCAGCATGGCATCCCTTGGCGCAGACTCCCTGTGGAAGCCTACATGGTCCCTTGCAAGGAAGTGGGGGTGGCTCAGGCTGCTGACCTTTTCGAAGAGGAGAAAATGACCCACGGGAGGAAGTTCCAAGCATAGGCCTGCTGATCCTGCGTGTCTGCCCAGCCCTGGCAGGTGGCACAGAGGTTAGAGATTGGCCAGGTGCCTTCTCTGAGCTGACTGCCAGGTATCCCGGGGACAGTGTTGCTGGCCTCTCCTCTTTGCTTCAGAGTCCAGATGAGGAGTGACCCACTGTGGACAAGGGCTGCGGAGCCAGGGTTTGAGTGGGCTCCTGCTCGTTGGGAGCCTGGTAACTATCTCCCAAACCCCAGGTTTTCTGTTTTGCTTGGCAATGAGGGGCAGGCACATTGAACCTTGGAGAATGCCATCTCAGGCATCAGGGCAGTCAGGGCTCGGTTCCCTGATGCAACTGTGCGGAGGTCATCTCTGTTTGGGGGCTGTCTCCTGTTCTGCTACCTTAAGGACTTGATGCCATCATTTCTAACTTGATTTTTCTAGAACAGCTTGGCTTAGACTCACCTATCTATGGGGGCTAGATGAGGTGGTTGGGGCAGATACCAGGCTGTCCCATCCCTCCTCGGAGGGACACTCAGCAGCATCATTGTCATTGTCTGGGCCCTGCTGACTGTGCTCTTTGACAGGCATTGCCACCTTTAGTCAGAACCGCCCCCAAGGTCATGTGACTTGCAAGTCTAGATGGTATTTGAACCCAGGTGAGCCCAAGGGCAAGCATCCTATGGGTATAGGCACACAGGCAGAGAGGTTGTTAACCTCATTGGTTGTAGTTGTAAAGGTCCCAAGTGGGGCTTTGAATTTGGACTTTGAAGACTGACCGTAGACTTTACTTCATTCTCTCTAGGGCATTGTTTGTATGCTCCAGAAGGATTCATGCTTGTCTCTGTTATGGCCTCCTCCTCCCCTTCCTCCCCTTCCTCTTCCTCTTCTTCTTCCTCCTCCTCCCCTTCCTCCTCCTCCTCCTCTCCTTCTTCCTCTTCCCCTTCCTTCTCCTCCTCCTCCTCTTCCTCCTCCTCCATGGCCTGGACCCAGGCTCTGGCTCTCCTGAGCTTGCTTGGGCTTCTCAATGGTTTTTTTTTTTAGGTTTTGTCCTGGTTTTCCTTCCTCTGATCCACCCACTATCCAGTCACCCCACTGTGTCCCTGCTAAGCCCTTCAGGGAGTTCGTGGATTAAGGCAGAGCTTCCTGGCTTGGTAGTGGCATCAGGGACCTGATCTTGGTGTAACTTTTCCTGAGAAGACAGGGAGAAACATCTTCTTTAGGACGCTAACAACAGGCCAAACAAACAATTCCATCCAAATCAAGCTTGGTGGGACAGTGAGTTTATTGGGCTCATTCTCAGAAGCAGCGGCAAGCTATTACAGGACTGGGGGTGACCCTAAAATAGCTACGCCACTACAAAGTTGTCCCCCGCTTACATGGGTGACAACTCATGAAAGCTGGAGTCCCCATTCAGTTGACATTGTACCCCCTATTTACTCTAGCACTTCCTGAGACCACGTGCTCATTGGGATTAGAGGTAGGGCATGGGAGAAGGGTGGCTGGCATGTCAGGGGTGCCCACAGGAAAACGCCTGTGGGGCCCAGTCTTGTGAAATGGGGTCATGATGCTCTGATTAAGATTATAGCGGTCATGTTATGCGTGGAGGAGAACATCCCACAGCCTGGGTAGCTGCTAGGTCTACCCCTGAAAGAGTAGTGTCAAAGTCTAAGGATGAGAAAAAGGCTGGGTTGGCCTGGCAGGCTCTTGTGGCACCCCTAGCAGACCACAGAGGGTCTGGTATGAGGCCGTCTGCTGTGGTCTATTAGAGGTATCCTGCCGGCCTCCTCACCCCTAGTTACCGTCCTTGGCCCCTAGAGCCCACTCTGCTCTGCTCATCTTCCCACGTCTAGATGGTCTGTGCTCGGGGACCGGGCCAGAGAGGGAAGAGCACAGGAAAGGGCCTTTCTCCATCCCCACTCCCTAAATGTACCCCCCAACCCCACCCTGGCTGTCCGCACAGGTAGTACCCTGGAAGGCTCCATTTAAAAACCAGGAGAAAATCAGATGTGGATGTTTGTCCCTAGAGAGGTGCCTTGCTGGGTCACTGGCACTGGGGTGGTATGCTTGCTTCCCAGGCATGAATCTTGGTGTGGATGTATTGGTTTTTCAGTCAGACCCCAGCTTATGAGTCATCTCTGGTTTGCAGGTAAAAGCTCACCGCGTGGGAAAGGCCTTTCTTGGGGCATTTTCTTGTATGGTTAGGGAACAGAGCCTGGCCTTAGAGGCTGATGGTCAGAGTCAAGGCTCTGATACCATGGCTAACTTACTGTGGGATCCAGGGAAATAAATTGTTTACCTGCAATTTCTTGGCTTTTGCCTTAATAAAGAAGGAGTTGGCTTACTGGGAGCTCTGAGTGACCTCTGGAAGGTGGTGTCAAGGGAGGTTGGACCTAGGTATTGTTTATCCAACTGAAGCCATTTGCATTCTGTCCTGTGGCACTCGGGTGTGGGCTGCCCACGTGTGGCTCCACGCAGATCTGCTGGCCGTGTTCCTGGATTCTTTTCACATTCAAGTGCCAGAGATTCATTTCCACCCCGAGACCCAGCAGAGAAGGCTGCACTTCACAGGTTCTCTATAGAAAAGGCACATAGCAGTAAATGGTGGGCATTCTTGGTTTGCCCTAGCTGGTTAAGCTGGGGGGGGGGTGAGGGGTGGGGCTAGGGACTCAGGCAAATGGAGACTCCTGTCTACATGTGTACCCAGAAGCCAGAGTGCTGGGGGAGGGAGCAGAACCCATCTTGAGAATGGGGTGTACATAGCTAGAGGCAAGCCCTCCCCTGGGGGTTGGTAACTGACCTATGAAGAAGAATGAACACAGGAAGGCGGCAGCCAGAGGGGCCTGTCCTTCTCAGAACAGCCAAGCTGCCTGCTGGCACCCTACCCTCCTGGGGAAGGAGAACACGGGACCAGATCAGCCATTCTAGGGAAGTGTCTCTTGCCCAAGAGGCCTGGCTTTCATGAAGTGCCCTGTTGGCCTGCAGAACACTGTGGCATTTTATATTTTATTGGAACAGTGGAGCTCTGGGCAAAATCCTGCCCAACAGGTCATAGGTTACGCCTACCCTGTGTCTGAAGGGGAGAAGAAAAAGAAAGCGATTGTCTTTATAATGGTTGAGCCATTAAAAGTGAACTCCCGTTCCCATAGAAACCTACTTGCATGTCCCTTGGTCTCTTTTGAAAAAAGAAAATACTGGTAGATTCTGTCTGTCATAGAAGGAAGTAGAAGCAGCCCGTGGTGACTCTGAGGGTTTTCCTCTTTATTGGTGTGTTTGCTTTTCTGTGATAAATTTTCTCCTCACCGAGTAGGCATGCCAAGACTTTAGCCATCGGTTACATTTGGCCTACTCTTGTTTTATAAATAAAGTTTTTTTTTTATTCATTTGGATATTATCCATGACTGGGTATGGAAGAAGAAGGCACCCAGAAGGACATGTTTACCACTTGGTCAGGTGCAGAAAAAGAGTAAAGTTGGGGGATGTAGAAACAGTAAAATTCAAGAGAGAGGGTGTGTGTGGCATGTGTATAAGAGAGAGTGAGAAAGACAGAGGACAACATATATATTCTCCAATTTAAGTGCTAGTCATGACCATTGTTAAATAGATGTTTTTCCAAGTCATTTCATTGCTCCACCCTGGACATGACCCACCAAGCTGTCCTAGGAACTCTGATCTGAAGTACACGCTAGCTACGCCTGCCTTCTCCTCACTGCCGCTCAGCACATTTGGTCTAGAAGCAGTTCAGGGTGAGGCCTCGATGTCATGCCAACACCTATGGCATATGCAGTCACCTTTCTTCCAGAGGAGGTCGGACACTCAGGGATCCAAGGAGGCCAGTCAGCTGTATGAGGTAGCTAGCCTTCCTGGGGAGATAAAAAAGGGCAGGCTCATGGCGAGCATGGGCTTGAGTGGAAGACTTCCTGTCAGAACCATGGCAACCTGGAGAACTTCCGGTAGGATGAATGAGATTGTATTTTTGACAGACAGACTCAGTGTGACAGGTGGGAGTCCCTAGGAGGTCCATGCTATAGAGGGCCTCCTCTGAGCCTAACAGCTGTCATCCTCCTCAGAATGGCTTGTTGACTGTTAGCATTCCCTCACAGGAAGCGGGGAGGGTCTCCCTGGACACTCACCTGAGGCTCCAGCTCCTCTACCCTGCAGCTTTGGGGTTACTCGGGCTCCTATAATTAACCACTCACCTCAGCTTTATAAGTAAGCACATAAAGCCCTTGGTTTCTCAAGTTGGACTTTGTTGAGATTGTCCTTTGGTTTGTTCTTGGGACTTCATTAGGAGTAGCCGCTTGTATACAACTCCCCAGGGAAGTACGAAACCAGCGTAGCGTAGAGCGCTCGTGGGTTAGGCTGCCCATCCATTCCTACCCCAGGGCTGACGGCTGTCTAGCACCCGCTCTGTTGCCTGCTGTATAATGGGTTTACCCACTTGAAGTCCAGAGCTGTGGTTGAAAGGCAGGGAGCTAGGCAGTGAACTCAAGAGCCACACACTTGATACCCTCCTTGTGTTTGCCCTGGAGCCCAGTGCTTCTTGGAGATTATTATCCAGGGTGCTTGAGGATGAGGAAAAGCTGAAAGAGGATTTGGGGGCATTCGGAAGCCCTGGTCAAAAGCCACTTCATCTCGTGCAGAGCGCCAGGTGGAGTTGGATAGAGCCCCAATGACGTCACACTCCACTCCTGCTGTTCTCTTGGGGGGGGGGTGCGGTTCACATGCAGCTGGAGCCTTTGCCACTTTATATTCTCCTCTTTTTAAGACTATTTTTAATCTCCTGTGCTGTGACGTACTTGTACTTAAAAGGCAGTTCTGAGCACTCCGGTTAGGATCTGGGGCAGCAGGTGGAGAGGGCCTCAGAGATGATCTGGTTCGATGGACAAGAACCTGAATTTAGATGACATCATCCCTGTTCCTTCTTTACTTAGGGCAAGCCAGCCCTGGACCTGGAGCCAAACCTACTTGGGTCACACCTCTGTGTACCTCATGCGATCTGGACACCAGGCCAGGTTCAGCCCTGCAGTCTTAACCTCTGGATGTCTCTATCCCCCAGCCACTCTCGTCCCCAGGGAAAAGCTCCTTCCTTGGATAAACCGGACCCCAGTGTTTCTCATGCTCACTCTTCCCAGAGGGAAGTGCTGGAACGTGTTGAGAAACTGTTGTAACTGGAGGCCATGTTGGACAAAGTAAGCCTGACCCAGAAAGGCAAACATTGAACATTCTCTGTCATCTGTGCATCTAGAATTAAAAATATATTTCATACACTCACACTCACATATACTCACCCTCACATATACTCACACACACCACACACACATCACACTCACCTGCACCACACACACTCACACACACATACATTCACACACACATACACTCACACACACACACCACACACTCACACATACACACTGGACACACACACATATACTCACACCACACACTCACACATACACACTGGACACACACACATATATTCACACCACATACTCGCACTCACTCACACACATTCACACATACCACACACTCATACCTACTCACATACACACACAAGACACACTCAAACACACATGCACACATCACATATACACTAACACTTACATTCATACACACCACACTCACACACATACACACACTATAACACTCGCACATTCACATACACCAGACAGACTCATACACACATGCACACATCTCACACTCACCACACACACTTACTCAAACACATTCACACACACTCACACACTCACATACACATACCACACACTCACACACATATACACATACCACACACACACACACATGCACTCACATTTACACACACATGTACTCACACACAGACACACATATGCACAGACACACATACTCACACATGCACTCAGACATACACCACACAAACTCATATACACCACACACACACACACACACACACACACACACACACACACACACCATGAAAGTAGGAGGGAGTCTATCCAGGAAGAGGGAGGTAACCAGCAGTATTTGGGGAGTGAGGCCAAGAGAGGGAAATAGGTATGAAAGTACTCAATAAACATATATAGAAATATGATGAAACCCATCATGTTTATGCAATGAATATATACACTGTTTAAAAAAGTCCCCAGTCTAGACGTGTAAGCTACAAGGGACTTCCACTCCCAGAAAATGACATCTGACCTTGTCTTGTGTGGGAGTCTAGCTGAGTGGCCACACGAGTCTTTCCAGGCTCACCCTGTCTCCATGCCTCCTCCCGTTTAAAGCAGAGGTCAGCTTGTTTAACTGCCGTCTCCATGGAGAGTTTGTGGTGCTGTTCGTGATCATTGCTAAGCACACTTTGCTTTTGTCTCTGTGGTGTTTGCTAAAGCAGAGATGTACATGGAGATGATGAGATAGCAGAAAAGCGTGTCTTAGGACAGCTCTCCGATTCTCAGGCTGACTTAGGGACTGTCTAGCCAGATTTAGAGAAGACGGCCTGGGGCTCTGTAGTAAGAGGTTTGATGTTCCATGCAGGTTGTGTGTGGGGTGGTGTCCTAATTAGCTTTGTCAACTTGACAAGATCACATTGCCTAGAGTCATCTGAGAGGAAAGCCTCCTTGGAGGAAATGCCTGGGTCAGATTGGCCTCTGGGCAGGTCTGTAGAGAATTATCTTGACTGATAACTGATATAGGAGGGTCCAGTCCACTGTGGGCGGCACTATCCCTAGGCAGGTGGTCCTGGGCTGTGTGAGAAAGCTAAGCATGAGCTGGTGAGTCATCAAGTGGCATTCCTCCATGTAATGCTCTGCCCCCTGTCTGCCCCCGATGGTTAATATCCGTACCTGAAAAATATAGATGCTACCACTGAAGGGCCAAGCAAGACCCAGAGTGTTGGCTGCTGGGCTTTGAGTGCAGGAATCAGAAATCAGAGAGAAGTCTGCAAAGATGGGGCTAGGGCGGAGGCTCTAAGAGTAGGCTGGGACTTAGGGCTGGGGAGGAAATATGGAAACTTGGCCATGGATCAAGGACCAGCTGATCAAATAGCAAGTAATACTGGGTAAGAAGTCATTGCCTCGGGTGGGCTTGTCACCTGCCTCTTGGGACTGGACAAAGCTCATTGTCACTTATACACTGGTAACTCCAACTAACAAGACAGAAGGCCAAGCTCTCAGACAGAAGACTGACTGATGGCTGAAGCGACTTGAAGTGGCCATGGGAACTGTCCTTTACTCTGTACCCTAGACTGTGTGATGGTGATGACATATTATAAAGCGTTCAGTGTCTCCTATTTATGTCATTTCATTCTGATGTCACCCTCTGAGGCTGGTGTCATGGCCCCACTGTACAGACACACTGAGGCCATTGCAGGAGGGAACGCCTGTCTAATTTGAACTTTCTTGGAAACAAACCCACACACTTTACAAATCCAAGCTGAGGGCCTTGGGCACAGACAGCCCACTGGTGATGGCCTCACAGGGGATCTTGGGAGCACATGTACCATGAGATACCTCACGCTGCTAGGAAATGAAGAGGAGCAGAGGGAGTCAGCATGGGTCACAGGTGAGACGGCCCAGGTCAGTACTGCTGCCCTTGGATCTGTCTTGGCGGTGGTGGCTTCCAGTTCTAGCACTAGAGTGCTGTGTTCACATCTGAACTCATGAACGAGGAATTGAAGGGAGACTCTAGACCCTGGGCTTTGGCAGACGCCCTGTGTGAGGCTATTGATGGCTGGTGAAACGGTACACTCATCCTCAGGTCTCATACCCTTTACCCTTTTTCCTTCCCTCTCAGCCCCTCGTCCACTGCCTTTTCCTTGAACAATTCCTTTTGACATTTTTTTTAAGCTGATGATTTTGATATGTCCTTTTGTCACCGAGTCAGATGCTTGCACATCTTAATCTTGACTCCTTTAGTCCTATGCTCCAATACCTAAGAAATGAAAGCATGCATGGCTCTGCTCCTGCTCTTTGGCCCTCAACCCCTACTTCCTGATCTAGTTCCAACACACTTTGAGGGATCTCAGTGTCCTACTAGGTCTGTGCTACTCAAAGCTTAGTCTGTTGGGAGGCTTGATCCCCTGCTGCCTCCTGTTCTGCCTTTTGCGTTCTTGGGAGTTTAGATCATGTTGTTGATCTTGTTGCCAAGCCTAAGGGTTTATGTGTTTAATCCCAAACTCTTTCTGCATTGGATGGATGGGTGTTTTGGGTGGTTGGGACACCAGGTGGATTCTGTCTCTTGGTCCTGACTGCTTGAGTAAATCCAGGTCCTCGGTCTGCTCGAGTCTGGACTTGTTGCCCTCCACACCTGGGATCTTGGCTGTCTCCTGGGCTGTCGGTTATACCTCACCATGCGTTCCTTCACCTTCCACTGCTTCCTGCCTTCTGATGGTGTCCACTTGTGGATACTAACACACATTCTTGCTGAGAGCGGGTACCAGGGTGGTATGTTGTCTGAGAACTCAGACCGGGAAAATTGATATCTTCTCTAATTCTTGATTGGCTGATCATTATGTTCGCAACTGGCAGTCCCTTCCTCTGGGGTACTGAAGGGCTTGGAAGGCTTCAGTTAGAAGCTGTGAGGCCATGCCTGATCCCTTAGGAGCTATGAAGCCATGCCTGATCCATTAGGAGCTGTGAAGCCATGCCTGAGCCGTTAGGAGCTGTGAAGCCATGCCTGAGCCGTTAGGAGCTGTGAAGCCATGCCTGATCCATTAGGAGCTGTGAAGCCATACCTGATCCATTAGGAGCTGTGAAGCCATGCCTGAGCCGTTAGGAGCTATGAAGCCATGCCTGAGCTGCTGTGGGCAAGCTCCTCTCTCTCTCTCTCTCTCTCTCTCTCTCTCTCTCTCTCTCTCTCTCTCTCAAAACTTTCTGTTTCTTCTCTGCTCCCTGGTACCCTGAGTCTTCAAGGGCTCCCCCTTGATGCTGGCATCTTCCCCCTTGATGCTGGCATCTTTTTGTCTCTTTCGTTGAATAGTTACTGAACCCTTCCCATCTGAGACTGCCCTTCGGTTCTGGAACATTCTCTCTGACTCCACTATTACGATTTCTGTTCTTCAGTCTTCTCTGACCTTCCAGAACTCTATTTAGATAGTGGCTCAAGGAGACTTTCATCTTTAATTTTCTTATCTTTTCTATTTTCCATCCCTGTATTCTGAGAGATTTCATCCTCTTCTAATTCTGTATTTTATCTATTGCATTTTTAATTTGCAGGCGCTATTGAAGAGCAGAAACTTTCTCTCCCACACTGGGGGTGGAGGATTAGTGCTGTCCAAGATGGTGGGAGACCTCAAGAGTCAGCCCACTAGGGGGGCTGGAACCCCAGCACTGGTGGTTTGGGGAAAGTTCTTTGGATGCCACCTTTGTTCTCCAGATACCTCGTGTAGCTTGGAAGCATTGCCTCAAGAGCTATGGCGATTGCTGAGTCCTGGAGGCAAAGGGCCCGTAGGCATGTTCCCCCTGCAGCCCAAGGCCCAGTTAACCTAGAGTCTAGCTAAGAAGCTGGCACAACACAGAGTCATAAATGTACCTGAGTCATTTTGAGATTTATTTGGGTAACTTGATGGCACGGTTCTTGAATATGAACTTTGTAGATACCAATGTTGTGTTGCCATATCGACAACCAACCACTGAGGCTGGTGGGAAACTTGGCAAGGGAGCGTCCTGGAGACTCAACTTCGAGTGCCTGTTAGTCCTTTAGGGTTAGCAGGTTAGAGGTAGGTGTTCCCTTTTGATGGTTTCACAGGCTGCTGCTACATACTGATTACCAGAGGGAATTGCCAGCATGGCTGGGAGCGTGTTGGCCACTTCTAAAGGCTTTCCTCAGTCATACTCTAGTTCACCAGTTGCTGGTGTCCCAAGGCCCAAGTCTGGAAGAGTCAGCTGCAGCACAGGGTCCTCCCTCCCCAAGGCTTCCACTCACCCATCCTTAGGCTGCAAGCCCCGCCCAGCTTGGCAGTCAGCATTTTGATTGGACAGCGGTATAGGCTGGTTGCTATTTTTAACAAGGAGCTGGAGCCCAGTGGGGTCTGAAAGAGTGCTGTCCACAGGACCCTTGTTTAGGTTCTGTGTCGTTGGTTGTATGCTGGCTCCCTGCCCATTTTTATACATTTGCCCTAGCCTAAAGCCATAGGCTTTCTGGAGCCAAGCTTTTAAACAATCTTTGCTTCTGGTGAGATGATGGCTAATTGCCTGGCCTTCACCAGCCTCTGGCCACCAGCTTGACCTTAACTTGTTCTCTAGATGCTTGAAGGGTTCAGGCCACCTGCAAGTAGGAGGACTGTGGAAGTGGCCTTTGGCGGTTCCAGGAAAGAACAAATCAATGTATGGTCCTTCAGCACAGCTCAAATGAGGTCTTTTAGTTTGCAGCCCTGGCTGCTTAAACACGGTTGATCAATCCAGGGAGCAGAAATCAAAACAAAATCCCGCAACAAGAAACAAACAAGGAAGGGCGGCCTGTGCCTCCGAGTCAGGCTTGAAGACAGCCTGGGGTTAGAGCTTGCTTCCTGTGGTAGCTTCCCCTAGTGCGCCAGTCTCTTCTGTCTGCAATGAGTGATATTAGCAACTTGAGTGTCCCCTTGGGGCTGTTAGGGGATGCAGTGAGGTCCCTAGGCCTTTTGAGTCAACTTTTTTTTTTTCCTTCACGGTTTACTTAAAATAAATTGTGTGTAGTGGTCGGAGCTGGGGAGATAACTTAGTTGGGAAAATGCTTGGTAAGGACCTCAGTTCAGTCCCCAGAAACCATGATTCAAAAACAACAACAACAACAAAAAAGCAAAGCAAAAAAAGAAAAAAAAAAACCCAAACAAAAAACAGCCAAGTGTGGTCCAGCACTCCTGTAATCCCAGAGCCAAGTGTGGTCCAGCACTCCTGTAATCCCAGAGCCAAGTGTGGTCCAGCACTCCTGTAATCCCAGAGCCGGAGAGGCAGAGGCTGGATCAGTAGGGCTCCTTGGCCATTCGTCTGAGCCTACTTGATGAGCTCCAGGCCAGTGAGAGATCCTATTTGTTGAGCCATTTGAGGAACAGCTGAGATTGTCTTTGGTTTCCACACACACGTGTACGTTCGTACCCGCGCCCATACAAATATATACACACATATGCACAAATGCATGTAAAAATAAAGGGGGGTGTATTTCTTCCTTCCTTTTGGTGTGGTGGTCAGTATTTTCACAGAAGCGCAGCTGGATGAGCTGAGGGACTTATGCACCCAGGCAGTGTTTGGGGTTTGTGCCGTATCACCTCAGACTTGGGCTACTTGATGATTAGCACCAAGTGTCTGATTGAAGCTTGAGTCATCTGGGATAGAGGAGATACTAGGGCTGAAGCATGGGGAAGGTGCCCTGGGACAGGACCCTATGTCAGGCGGGCATGGGCAGAGGTGGCTTCCAGATGAGTGGGGGGCTGTGAGACTGTATGTGCAGGTGTAGGTGTGTGCTCCAGAGATGAGTAAGAGGTGGCCTTGGCCAGTCCAGCTCAGGACAGAGGGAGCTGAGGGTGCAATTGTGAATAAGGCTATAGACTTTTGGCCGCTCTCTCTCCTGTAGCCTTTGCCTGGCTGGAGGCCAGCATCCCTCCATGTGCAAGTGCCACCCGGGGTGCTACCAGCTCCAGAACAGAGAGGATTCCTAGGAGTGATGTGCAGGAGGTTTAGTGACCTTAACTGAGTCTCTGGAATAGCAGCCATGTTGCCATCAGAATCCCCTTGAGCATCCCAGTGGAGAGGGGACCATCCACTCGAGAGCTCCAATGAAGGAGCTGCGTCTTCTTGCCCCTCATTCAAAAGGCTCTTTGATGTGAAGGTCCAGCTTTGAGGTCCCTGGTAAGTCAATAGATGATGTCACTGATATGATGAATCGGGTCCATTATAGCTCAGGGCTCTCCAGGCATGGGAAGGATCCAAGAGAGGGGTGTGATGCCGACGCCCCCTTGGATGACACCGTGGAACATTACGTAATGCGTCAGATGCACATGACGCAAGTTTTATTTGCTTTTCAAAACACAGACTGTCTTCAAGTGAACCCGGCCAGAGTCCACCTGCTCTTGAAATGACTTCGTTAGAACACACGTGTTTCGTTGACGTCTGCCTTGTACAGCATGCTCAGGGGCATAGAGCGGGGTAGGAAAGGACCTGGCCCCCTTGAGATATATATACAGCAGCAGTAGCAGCTATGGACTTGACCGTAGGGTCCCCAACTAGGGCCCTATATCTGCTGTTCTTATATTGAAATGGGAAGAGTGAATGGAAGTTGCTGGAAAGAAGTTGATCAAGAGAGTCTGTTTGCCTCTGGCTAAAGCTAGTGGCAGTGAGGCTCATGGACCAGACTCCAAGGGTTGCCTTGGGAGTGTAGGTGTAGAGTCCTGTGTCTTACCATGCCCCAGAAGCAGAGGCACAGGCAATGGCATTCCACACGTGGGAGCAATGGCCCAGGCTTTCAGCCGTTATCTATGCACCCAGAAGTCAAGATCCACTTCCTTCCAAATAGGCTTTGCTAAGAAGAGACTCTTCTAGACACGCACACATGTTAGCACAGGTTAACTCAGGTGCGGACATACAGAACTCGGGTGACATGGACACATGTTAGCACAGGTTAACTCAGGTGCAGACATACAGAACTGGGGTGACTTAGTGCTTTGGGGTGCAACGAGCACTGTGGCCATGTTTCCCTAATGGCATGTCCTTCTCCCCATACCCACCTCCGCAGGGAATTCTAGGCAGATCTGTCCCCTAGACAGGAAAGCACGTCTCTCAGACATCTGGGTTGAGGGCGGCTAACGTGATGGAGACAGCAAAGGGAGGCAGACGGCACACTCGCTACCACATCGCTGTTGCCGTCACCGAACATGTGTGATGGGAACACTGCAGCGTGTTTTATACTTAATTGTCCAGGAACTCTCCCAGCAGCGGGGCACTTGGGGAGTGGAGGCACCACTAAGCCTGGTTCAAGGTTCATGGTCTCATGGCTTTCATAGCAGGGTCGAAATTTGACTGCAGGTGCATCTCAGAAACCCGTGCTCTCTCCATGTGCTCTCTGCCTCAGCAGTCCCTCATAAACACTGGCTTTGGTTCTGTGAGTAGCAAGCTGGTGGCATTGGCCTGAACCTCCTGTCTGGACCTCGGTTTCTCCTCTAGTGTATGATGATGAGTTAGAGCTGCACTGCCCATAGAGGGGGCACCATTACAGTGTGTCTTCAGACCCAGCAGGGCTAGGCTAAGCAGAGCCATGATGCCTGACGGGGGTGCATTCAGGGTTTCAGATCCCTAAAATGAAATAGCATACCGTGGCATCAAATCTATGCTTCCCTTCTGTCGCCTTAACTCTGAAGCACTTAGCCTGCCTGACTGTGTTCCTTGCTCAGTGTCGTGACAAAATGCCTGGCAAAATGAACGCGAGGAAGGAAGTTTGCTTTGCTCACAGTTTGAGGGTACAGTTCATCATGGCAGAGAAGCAATGGTGGCGGGAACTCGAGGCAGCTGATCACATGACATCCGCAGCCAGGCAGCAGAGACAGATGGCCACTTTCTTGCTTTCAGTCAGCCCAAGACTGAAGCCCATGGAGTGGCATTGCCCACATTCAGGGCAGGTCTTCCACCTTAATCCAGTCTAGACCCCTGTCACAGACACGCCTCTCTTAGATCCCACATCCTGCCAAGCTGACACTATGAGCCACCCCACTGATTCCTGGGAATGGCTGATGGATTATGGTGTTTGGGAAGGGACATCTGGAGAGCTGCCCGTGTTTGATACAGGTGCAGTTTCCTGCCCAGGTATCTTTAGTGTGGAGAGCCAGCTGGGACTGCAGCAACCACTCCCGGGCCACGCTGCTCCTGGCTCTCCCTACTCACTGAGGTGTGGTGCCCAAAGGCCCTCCTGAGTTTCTCTCCTGATTATCCCTGGGGCTGTCCAGCCTGACCTCTAATGCCACCAGAGGAGGGACACTTTCCTGCTCTGGTATCAACTGTCACCCTCGATGGAGTTTGGCCATATCTGTAAAGTTGATGGATGCTTCCCTTCCTCCGGATTGACCTGTGAAGGGGTACACATGGGGTGGCCATACTTGGCCACAGCTCTCCGTAGCTTCACCCCTGCTAAGTGCTCTCTGGCTGACATTTGTCACCCTCATGACACAAAGCATATATCTGTGTGTATGGTGCATATGTGTGTACGTGTACATGTACATATAAATGTATGTGTGTATGTGTGTATATATATATGTGTGTATTGTGTATGTATATATGTGTATGTATTTGTGTGTGTATGTGGTGTGTGCATGTTTGTGTGTGTATGTATGTATGTGTGTGCATATGTACATGTATATGCATGTGTATGTGGTATATGTGTATGTGTGTGTGTGTGTGGTATATGTGTATGTGTGTGTATGTGTGGTATGTCTATGTGTATATGTACATGTATGTACACGTGTATGTGGTGTGTGTATATGTGTGTGTATGTGTGGTATGTGTGTGCATGTATATCTGTGTGTATGTATGTACATGTGTGTACATATATGTGGTGTGCATATATGTATGTGTATGTATGTGTGTATGTGTGTGTATGTATGTGTGTGTGTATGTGTGGTGTGTGTGTGTGTGTATGCGTGTGTGTGATGCTAGAGGTTGATGTTGCTGTCTTCCTCAGTTACTCTTCTGCCTTATTTCTTGAGGCAGAGTCTAACTGGCTACTCTAACTGGTCAGAAAGATCCAGCGATCCACCTGTCTCTGCCTCCCAGCACTCAGATTACAGTATAGACTTCCACACCTTGCTTTTTGCATGGCTTCTATGGTTTAGGTCCTCATACACTCTGCAGGACCACTTTACTGACTGAGCCATCTCCTCAGCCCCAGCTTATATGTTTGGCATCATTCCCAAAGTCATGTAGTTTCTTTAGCCAGAGCTACAGGGGATAATATGCCATTGAGTCAAATGAGCCACACCCCTCCATCAATGGTCCAGCTGGCAAAATCAGGTAGATGCTGTCAGCTGACCTAATCTGGAGGCAGGGTGTGGGTATGTCTGTGTGTAGGCCTAGATTTGACTACACAGCTGCCACAAGTAAATCTTTGTGGTTATGCAAAGGGGTTGGGAATTCTAGACTTTTACCTCAGTGGTCATAGATACTCTCCACCTGTCTGTGGGTCTTCCAGTGGACTCAGGGCTTGAACACAAGGTTAAAGAGTTAAAAGGTTGCCTGCAGGGTTCTCCGGAGAGACCTTCCTCTCTGGATGTTCTGGAGCGCTGTACCAGCTTGGGACAGTACTTGGTGGGTATGGTGTGCAGCCTACAGAGGAGTTACTATATATACTGTTCATCTGTACGTCTATGTACAACCACTCTTGTTTTTATGTGGCTTTCAGGCCTCGTGGCCTCTTTGCTGAGCCACCAGCCTGTCTTCTGTTCCTTTCCCATCACAAGCCTGGCTCTCATCACACCTCACGGTGCCCGTTGTCTCACAGTGTAAGATCGGCATCTGCCTTGCCCAGTGTCTTTCTACATGTTGGGCGGTTCTTCTTGGCCGGAGAGAGAAAGCTCTCTGCTGTTGGCTGTAACCAGTCACTCCCTGGCTACTCTCTGTTCTTAGCTCCCTGTTGGGGACTGGCTGGTCTGAGCTGGCCTAGGGTTGGCCCAGGAGCACCTGTGGAGTGGGCGCCCCAGGCCCTGTGAGCAGTGGGCGCCCCAGGCCCTGTGAGCAGTGGGCGCCCCAGGCCCTGTGAGCAGTGGGCTGCAACTTCCTTGTGCCTTTCCCAGGGACACAGAAGCCGTTCTGTGGGCAGAGCTGCCCCAGGTGAGGCTCGTCCTAAAAGGGCGACTTGTCATTCGGTAGGATTTTCTCAGGGTAAGTTCTGAGAAAATGGTGGCCCAGGCTCGTGGCCAACATTTAGGGTAGATTTAAATTCAATGTTATTGAGTTTTTATTTTATTTATTTATTTATTTTTAAGTGGCAGGGGCATGGGGTGATGTGCACATGGGCGGAGGTCAGAGGTCAACGTGCAGAAATCCATTCTCCCTCTTCACCATATGCGTGGTAGGGTCTCACCGGGGTTGCCAGGTGTGATGGCATGTGCCTGTGTGGTAGGGTCTCACTCGGGTTTCCGGGCATGGTGACAAGTGCCTTTACCTGCTGAGCCTTCTAGCCTAGCTCTGAAATGGATTTTAAAGTTGGGATTTCCATTCACCACCTTTGGGGAATAGGTTTCTGGCCTAGAATACTTTTTTATTCTGCCCTTGGACAATT
This sequence comes from Mastomys coucha, assembly GCF_008632895.1. Taxonomy (NCBI): domain Eukaryota; kingdom Metazoa; phylum Chordata; class Mammalia; order Rodentia; family Muridae; genus Mastomys; species Mastomys coucha. Next base: position 118,609,407 of record NW_022196912.1, on the reverse strand, counting down.
AAAAACAAACAAACCCCAAAACAAACAAACAAACAAACAAACAAACAAACAAACCCTGACCTCTTAGCCTACTGGACGTGAGAGGATGTGAAAACCTGGGAATCAAATCCAAAGGAGCTGTCACCACGGCATGGGCTTCTCTGCCCCCTCCTCCACTGGCTTGGGTCACAGGGCGAGCATTTTCTGACTACCTAAGATGTTGAGGGGCCCCAGGATAGGCAGGCTGGAGGGAGTAGCCACTGCTCTGAGCTCCTCCTGGACAAGAGGGATTGCAGGGTAAGAGTAGCTGCCTAGAGAAACGAGGAAAGGGGTGGGGTGGAGTGGGGTCTGGGACTCTGGAGTCCCTGCAGGAAGGGGTGTGGTGAGTAGGAAAGATTGAGATCTAGGCTCAGGTCCTGACTCCTCCCCTTGGAGCTCGGGGTCCTGGCTCCTCCCCTCTTGGTAGCCAGGTGCTTTCCAGCCCTCTGCTAGTCAATAGAGTGCCCTGTGACAAGTTGTAGTCTCCCGTTCCCTGCGGGGCTTCCCTCCCCGGTGGGGAGTCTTTGAGTTCACTCAAAGACAAAAGGGGAGGGACCCTGTCTGTGTGCTCTCCAGCTGAGTCCTCAGGTTTTGGCCAGTGCTTACCTCAGGCAGAGCCAGTCTCTAAGGAGGACTTGGTAACCACTGGGGAGGTTTGGGGTTTCAGGACTTCAGGGGTGCTATTTTTTCGGGAGGTGGGGGTGGAGTAGAGGCCCCAATACCATAGAATACCCTGCCAGACAGGAATCAGCCCCTAGTTGGGGATGATCCCCAAGTAGTGGGAGGAGGAGCCCTGCCCCATGCTGGACACTTACACTGCTGGTGTCTGAGCCTCAGCAGACACTCTGGCTGGGAGATCTGAGTGGGACTGAGACAAGCGTATCTAACAGGGTCCCTCAGGCGAGCTGTCCGTCCAAGCACTATGCTCTCCTAAGGTCACAACAGGGAATGGGGCTGTTTCTGCAGCCAGAGTCAGGGCCACCACTGTTCCTGGGGTACTGAGTAGGCTAGGTGTTGTAGGAAGGGTCCTGTGACCACTTTATGACCAATCAGGAGTGGGCGCTTTATCCCCGCTCCCAATTTCCATATGGATAACTGAAAGCAAGGACTGTTGTTCCTGCTAAGCATATGGAAGCACCGCCCCCTCGCCTCACCAGCCTTCACCACATCCCACAGAGCTGAGCTGTCACTCTCTTGGGCTTGCCACAATTGATGCATTGACTGCAGTCAGCAGTGGCTAGATGTGCCGAGCAGGTCCCTCTCTCCTCTCCCAGTTCAGAATGTCAGCTCAAGGGAGACAGGAAGGAGACAGGGAGGAAGGAATGACAGGACTGGAAAGCCCAGTGTAGGGTGTTACTCAGGCACCTTAGTCTCCCTCCCACGACTTGCAGGCAGGAGCTCAGGGCTTGGGTGGGCATTGGGACCTGGACAGGTCTCTGCATGCTTCTACTGTAAGACAGATGGTGGGACAGCCTGGGGACAGCTTGACATGCCAGCCTCGGCCCCTGTCCTCTATCTACTGCCTCTGCAGGCGTGAGACACTGGTCTGAAAACAGGGCTACTCACCTGCTGCAGGCTCCTGCCTTGCATTCATCCTACTACAAGACTTCTTTATAAGGAAGCTGGGTGTGGTGGTGCACATGCACCTTCAATGCCAGCACTGGAGAGGCACAGGTAGGAGGATCTCTGTGAGTTCAAGGCCAGCTTGGTCTAGGGAGTGAGTTCCAGGACAGTCAGGGCTACACAGAGAGTCCCTATCTCAAGGAACTGCCACCACCAAAAAAAGAAAAAGTGAGCATTTGGGGTCATCACAAGTTGTGTGTGGGGGTGTCACATCCCTGTCACTGAAGACCTCATTTCTGTGTGACTGGCTCTTCAGTTTGGGGGCTGTGGCTATGGCTGTGTGGCTCCTCAGAATGACCTGTTTCCTTGTATATCTTGGTCCAGACTAGATAAGGGTGGCCACTCCACTTGGGTTCTGTGGTGGATGATGTCACAAGTAAGCTGACCTTTGAAATCTCTCTCTCATAAACTTCCATGACACAGAGCTTCCTTGTCAAGGAGACTTTACCAGGTTCTTTCAAGACTGATAAAGCCAGACCTTCAAGGAGAGCAACAGGGAGGAGGGGTCCACTGGCCTGCCTTTCTCTTTGACTCCAGTGGCATTCTCCCCGTGTTCCCCTTAACCCCCCAGCCCAGAGCTACCCCAGAGGCTCCAGCTGACACACTTTACTCTCACAGAGAACACATTCTTTTATCACTGGCTGACATGAAGTTCAAGAACATAGGCTTTGGCCTCAGACAGATCCCCGGGTCATTTGAGATCAGTCTCAGGTTTAGCTGAGTTCCAGAGGAACCCCCCCACCCCATGCCATGGTGCTATAAACAGAAGAACATTTCTATGCGTGTGGTCCAAAGCCACCTGGCCGTATGTCCCCTCAAAGCCTGCAGCTACTCAGACTCTTTCTGGCTCACAGCTCTGCCATCTCCTGTATGGGTCCTGATCTTATTATGGTCCAAAGTGACAGCTAGGACTACAGCTGTTATGTTAGTGTTTGAGGAAGCAGGTTGGAAGAACGTAAGATAAAGAAGGATTGGAGCAAATGTCAGTGTTTTGTGAGGTTTTTAGAATGACCTTACAACAGTTTTGCTCAGATCCCATTGGCTGAAAAATAATTACAAGAGACTGCAAAGGAGACTGGTTAGTGGAGTGCTCAGTCATGGAGGAAATCAAGAAGGGAACTGTGAGGTGGCCCTGCCAACCCATCTCTCTCCTACAACTCCCAGCTCCGAGAGTCTCAGTCTAGTCCTGGCCTCCTTACATCCTAATCGTCTCCATCTGCCTGGAACTGGAGTTGACGGCTCCCATAGTCCTGACCCGTCCTGACCCATCCTGACCCAGCATGGGAACCAGAAGTCACATCCACTGTGTTCTGTCACTGCTTCATGGGGTGGGTGCCACAAAGAGCAGGGTGAGCTGAGGGCACACTAGGGGTCCCCCCACATTTTAAGCCTCCTTTATGTCGCTCCCTCAGGTGCCATGATAACAGTGATGTGAAAGTAACTCACCCAGGCACTGAGGAGATGGCTCAGTGGGTAAGAGGTCTCTCTACAAGCCTAAGGACCTGGGTTCAGATCCTGGCACCGGCTTGAAAAACCTAAAGTGGTTAGCACATGTGTGACCCCAGTACTCAAACTACACCTTGTGGGTGACCAGGGCATGGTGGTCACCTGGCTCTCTCTGTGCAGTGTGTGTGTGTGTCTGTGTGTGTCTGTGTATGTGTGTGTGTGTGTGTGTGTGTGTGTGTCTGTGTATGTGTGTGTGTGTGTGTGTGTGTGAGAGAGAGAGAGAGAGTGTGTGTATGGATGTGTGTGGTAGTGCTGTGAGCGCCCCCTGGCCGTGCAGCTCTTTGCCCCATGGGGCCTAGGGAATCTGTACAAGGGACAAGGGACTTAGCTAAGGTCATGTGGAGTGTGAGAAGATAACCAGGTAGTAAGGTCAAGGCCTCCATGCAGCCAGATGCAGATGACTCTGTGCTATGTGTCCATCTTAGGGACGGTGGGGGGAACGGGCAAATGTGTATCATACTTATGGGGATGGTCTGGCCAAGGTCATGGAGACTTATACCACCTCCCATCAGAACAGAATTTTTCAGAGTCATGACTGCATTTGGGGATGTGTGTGCCAGCTCTGTCACCTGCCAGATGATGGCTTTCAGGGCTTTGGTTGTACAACCACCATCTGCATTTTTAAAAGTATATGTGTGTGAACGCATGTGCGCAAAGGGCCAAGGAGGATGTTGGGTGTTCTGCTCTACCTGCTTCATCTTATTCCCTTGTCACAGGGTCTCACACTGAACCTAGAGGCTAGGCTGGTGGCCAGCAAGCTCCAGCAAACCCCTGCCACCTGACCCCCCCCACCCCGATCCCAGCACCGGGTGCATGGCTGCTCCAGGTTCTTAGATCAGTTTGGGGGATTTGAACTTGGGTCTGCAGGCTTGTGCAACAAGCATTCTTATACACTGAGCTGTTTCTCTCATTAGTTATCCTTGTATGACTGTGACCACCATTCTTGAGGGCGGAAGGACTGATTGACCTTGCTGTTTCAGAGAGTGTGCGCTTGCAACCACTTGGCCCTTTGTGCCTGGTGAGACATCAGGAGACTAGCGTGCAGGGAGGAGGCACTGCTCACGTCCCGGTAGGCAGGAGGCAGAGATGGGAGGGACTAGGGACAGGTATAACCCTCAAGGGTACACCCCTAGTGACCTACTTTCTTTATCTAGGTCTCAGACCTTCATGTTGTCAGAGCCCCCCCTTAAATAGCACCATGGCTGGAAATGAGGTGTTCAGCATGGAAGCCTGTAAGGGTCCTTTCATATCCAAACCACCACCCACCCACCCACCCCCTCATCCCTGCTTCCATGCTAATGGGTCTGACAGGCATAATTGAAGGACTGTGCAGTATGAGGGACCCAGTCTTAGCAACTACAACAAAACCAGGGGCGGGGGTGAGGGGAAAATAGAGAAAAACAGAATGCTTGAATGTCCCTTGAAATACACAGAAGGGAGAGTCTGGAACTTAGCCTGGTGAGGCTCATTTCTGGCATTTGACTTCCAGAGTCAGAGGATACAGTTGCGACGTTTTAGGCCACCATGTTTGGGGTGATTTGTTACAGTAACCAGTGAAAAATGACAGGAGAGGTTCTCTGTGGCTAGGGCAAGTTTCTCCAGGAGATGAAACTAGGGAAACAAACCAGACACGATTTTGAGAGAAAAGTACCCTGGGCAGAGGAAACACTAAGCGCAAAGGCTCCCGAGGCCAGGAAGCACTTGACCTGCTCAGTGCTGGGGGCCAAGTCCTTTGGTCAACATGAGACTGCTGACCTTCGTCCCCACGGACTCTCCATCAGCCATCTTCCTGGTTTTCCCTTTGTGCCAAGGGCTCTTTCAGCTCAGAGAACCGCTTGTATCTCCAGGCAGGTCCGCTGTCATTTCTTTGAGAGTCCTCTCTGTCCCCTGCTGTTTCCAGCTCCTGCCTGGCTTGTCCTGTGGCACTACTTGCTGATACACCTGTGGCCTCTGCTGGGCAGCTGCCCAGGGTGAAACTTGGCTCTCCTCCACCTCTGTCTCACCACTGCCTGAGGCACAAGAAGGCAAAATATTTGTTAACGGAACACTGGCTCTGCCAGAAGTGTGGACATATTCACCTCACTTTGGACTGTGACCCGGCTAAGATGCTAAGTGCTCTGGCTGCCTGGACAGGGGTTGGAAGGTGCTGGGGAAAAAGCAGCTCGCAGGAGACTTCCAGCTCCACCTTCCCCATCCCTCCCCTACCCACACCATCCCAGCCACACAATGAGACTGGTGCCTCTTGCTGGCATTCAGCAGGCTCGAGCCTGCTGAGAGCTGGCAGGATTAGGAGGCACTGGGCCCACTTTTCTCTATCCTCCCTCCTATGGAGTACCCCTGCTGTTCCCTGGAGACTGTAGGCTTGTGGGTGACCCCAGACCTTTGGGTCCCCAAGGAGGGAGGGAACCTGGAGCCTGGGTCCCGTCCTTAACCAGGGACACCTGGGCAAGGGCTGAACCTTGTGCTGGTTTTGATGTTCTTCCCTTTCCCAAGCAGAGGGGCTCACAGAGTAGGGGTGGGTGCCTCTGACCCCTGAGCTGGCCTGGGCCTGTACACCCTGCAGCTTGCTCACCAGGGTCAGGGTGAATTTGGATCCAGAGAGATCTCTGATGAAGACCACAGCCTTGTAGACTAGGGTTAGAATGGGGGTGAGGGGCCTAGATGTGTGTGTGTGTGTGTGTGTGTGTGTGTGTGTATTTAATTTGATTAAACAACAAATCAGAGAAGGTTTGAAAAGGAGGAAGGGATGGGGCAAGGAGAGATGGGAGGGGAAAGAGGGAGGGAGGGAGGGGAGGAAGGAGGGGGTATCTTCATTTCTCTCTGTTCCTGTTCGCCATTTTTCTGCCTGCTCCTTTCCCTCACGTGTGTTCCTCCCTATTCTCCATCTTCAGCCTGCTCTTAGCTTTGTTGCCCACTTCTCCATGCTCCCCGGTCTTGGCACACAGCTGGTGTTCTTTTGGATCCAGTTATGCTCTTGCCTGTTTCGTGGCTCTCTGGTACCTGGTGTTCTGAGCTCCTGCCTCTCCGCATCCTCTTGGTCTCCCTGTCTGCCAGTCCTGGTCCCCGAGAGAGGGTTGCAGGTACCAGCCCTGGGACCTGAGAGCAGGTGGGATTGGAGGGTGCTTGGTGCCCCTTGAGACTGTGTGAGGGCACAGTGTTCTGAGGCTTGCACCTGAGCCTATTTAAAGTCAAGGTGTGGTCTAGTAACAAGGGGACAAGCAATCAGTGGGGGAGACAGTCCCTTCCTGGAAGTTGAGGACCCAGTGTTGTGAGTCTCGGGACTCAAGCACCCAAGCGTCTTGCTCTGAGTGTCCTCGTATTCTCTACATCCTTAACCCTGCACTGCTAGTGTAATAGGACAGACTCATGGAGTCTGCTGCATGCTGGGATCAGCAGCTATCCTGAGAGCCATTGACTCCCAGTACCCTGTGTGTGTGTGTGTGTGTGTGTGTGTGTGTGTACATATGTATGTATGTATGTATGTATGTATGATGCATGTATATATGCATACATACACACATCATACATACATACAGTGATACATCTATATTGTCACAACTGCATCGAATGGCATCATTATCTCATTTCTGCAGATCAGAGTCTGATAGTCACTGGTGACCATCAAGGTGCCGGTCAGCTGGTTTCTTGCTTGTAGGATCCTCTTGCATTCCCTAGCCTTCTGCCCCTTCCTCACCTCCACAGCCAGGGCCATTTTTACTTCCATCCTCACTTCTGTTTTTTGTCAGTGTCCTGCTTCTCTTTACCTTCTTGGGGACAGAGAGCCTCTTGTCACGGAGCTGGTCAGAGATGGCGCCAGTGAAGTTAGGGCTGTTATTTTAAGTGATTCTAGGAGAGGCGGTGAACTCTCTGGAGACTTGTAAAAATAGCATCATTTCTGGTTTGCAAAGCAGTACATGTCCACTGTCTACGGATGATATAAAAAACACAGAGGAGAAATCATATCATCCCCCTGCAGCCGTCCCGTGTGACTCAGTTCACACGGACGCATTGTTCTTTCTGGGCTTCTCTGAGGGGGTACTGAGCTCAGACAGCTGTGCAGGGCTGACATTCAGTGACCACGCTGGCTCAACTCTACCCCCTAAGCCCCGAATGCCTTTGGGAGTTGTTCCTGCAGGCCAGGAACTGCAGATCCAGGCCTGCAGTGATGTGGAACGCAGTCATGGGTAGACCTCACACCATGGCTGGTACCAGGAACACAGCAGGCACCCCACGCGTTCTCTCTCCTTGCTCTTAGGACATCTGTGTGATACACCTTTAATGTCACTTTTCCCTCTTTGTGCCCCCACCTCTCCTGTGCCGTGTGCTATGAGAGTGCCCCCCTGTGGTGGCTCCTCTGCTCTTGGCAGCTTAGTTTGTCCCTCGGGTTCCTCCAGCTCTGGTGTGGCCTTTGTATCTTCTCTCTCATCCCCACTTCTGAGGACATCATCTTAGGACATGCGCATACCTGGAGAGACACTGGGTCACAGGAAACAGGAATTAAGTTCTGGGGCTCTGAACGATGGCTGGATTGTTTCTTTATGAGGCAGGTGCAGCCTCCCAGTGAGCTGGTCCCTTTGGTGGATTTCAGCTGAAGGAAGAAGCATTTGCTCCTGCAAATAAGGAGCCTCTAGGGAGAGGTGGCAGCTGCTGTGGCCAGGGACATTTCCATGGAGCATGCTGCTGTTTGGGTTTTATTTTGCCTCGGATTTAGTCTGTGGCTGTCAAGGTGCCTTCTTATTAACGGTAATGAGGCAGGAGCCTTCTATGTGCAAAATCGGGTGGGTGGAGGAGTCTGGAAGGAGCCATTGCCCAACTTGTGAGGCATCTGGCAACCCAGGAGCTGACAGGTGGTTTCCTTCATGGGAGCCAAGCCCCAGATGGACAGGAAGCACCCACTAGCGCTTAGCTCAGAGTGGGTGTTGTCACTAGGGACCAGAGATGATTACGGCCCCTGTGGTCCACGTTAGCTAGCCAACATTCTCCCCCACCCCCGCAAGGTGCTTTCTTTTATTATAGTTCTTGAGAAGAAATGGAGGGGTTTGATACTGTCTGGTGGAAGCCAGGCAAGTGTGGGAAGCGTTTATGATGATGGTGGTGGTCTTGATCTCAATGAGAGATCGGGCACATTTTCCATGGGGGCACATTTTCACAGGGTGTCTGCTTTGGCATCAGAACCCCCTGTTTAGAAAGTCCCCACTTTCTCTGCACCCTTAACATTGTGACAGAATCAGCTGTACTCTGAAGCCCAAGGGCAGGAGGATGGCAAGCGCCTAAAATGACAGCTGCCCCGACAGTCTGAGCCTCCATGTCACAAGGGGCTGTGCAGGATACCTCTGGCTGCTGGGACAGATCATCATGACTCTCTCTCTCTCTCTCTCTCTCTCTCTCTAAAGATTTATTTATTTATTTTATGTATGTGAGTACACTTCATGTGGTTGTAGGAAATTGAATTTTTATTTTAGAACCTCTGCTTGCTCAGGTCAACTCTGTTCTCTCAGTTCCTGCTTGCTCTGGCCCAAAGTTTTTTTTATTATTATACATAAGTACACTGTAGCTGTCTTCAGACACACCAGAAGAGGGCATCAGATCTCATTACAGGTGGTTGTGAGCCACCATGTGGTTGCTGGGGATTTGAACTCAGGACCTTGGGAAGAGCAGTCAGTGCTCTTACCCACTGACATCTCACCAGCCCCCTGTCATGACTCTCTTATCTTTCAGTTCTGCAGGCCAGAGTCTGTCACAGTCAATGGTGGCGTTCAAGCCTGTACTTTGCTATCTCTAGCCTGCAGAGGCCATATGCAGTCCTACAGCTTGGGACTTAGTGCAACTCAACATCCAGACGTGATTGGCTGCACGTGGCTGGTGGGGGAGGAGCCAAGTTCACATGCAAGCAGGTAGTTTCTAATGCATGGCTGGAAGTGAGAAACTAGATATTGAGTGGTCTTGGGTTGGGGACCATCTGCAAGTGAAGTGTGTGTGTGTGTGTGTGTGTGTGTGTGAGAGAGAGAGAGAGAGAGAGACAGAGAGAGAGAGAGAGAGACAGACACAGAGACAGACACAGAGAGATACAGAGAGACACAGAGACACACAGAGAGACACAGAGACACACAGAGACAGAGACAGAGACAGAGAGAGACAGAGACAGAGAGACACAGAGACACAGAGAGACACACAGAGACACACAGAGACAGAGACAGAGACAGAGACAGAGAGAGACACAGAGAGACACAGAGAGAGAGAGAGAGACAGAGAGAACACATCACTTTTGGCTCCCTTGGCTCTAGATCCAGTGGCCTCTTCCTTTTTTCTTTGGGTCAGGCTAAGGGCCAGCCACACTCTGTTGGGTCTGCTCTGTGCTTTCAGCTGGACAGTAGTGTGCTGGCCTCTGAAGCTTAGATGCCATTAGCTTCTATCCTCCCATTGTAAAACGTGCAATGTCTCCAGCAACTGATAGATGTCTGTGTGTGTCTGTGTGTATCTGTCTATGTGTGTCTGTGTGTGTGTCTGTGTGTGTCTGTGTATGTGCCTGTGTGGTGTGTGTGTGTGTGTGTGTGTGTGTGTGTGTGTGTGTGTGTGAGAGAGAGAGAGAGAGAGAGAGAGAGAGAGAGAGAGAGAGAGAGAGAGAGAGAGAGAGAAAGAGAGACAGACAGGGGCCTCCCAGGCTGGGGCATCACTACAGTCTCTCTTTTCCCTAGCCCTCCTCCTCTCCCTCTCTGCTGGTCTCTCCGCTCACTGGCTGCTGTCCCTGGTACAGCCTGTGCCTCGCACATATTTCTCCCTCTGCCTGGTGGCCTCTGTACCAGACTCCTCAGCTTTGCCTGTGAGGGTGGATCCTTGCTGTGTCCCCAGAGCCAGCACTGAGCTCAGTAAAAATGCTTATTGAAAGGCTGAGGGACGTTTACATAAAACCCCTGAGGACACACACTAGACCAAAGAGAAGATATAGGGGTCTCCTTCCCGCATGGGGGTTCCAGAATAAAAGCTCTCAGAGATAGCACAGCAGGAGGGGCCAGCATTCTGACACTCATGGGGTGCTTCCCTCACACCTGTGGCCAGACAGGGGGCAGGTACAGATGCTCAGGAACCTGACAGGATATGACATTTGGCAGAATGTTTGTTGCTTGACCACGGGATGACATGCCAGCTCTCACAGGCCTGGAGTCACCATGTCTTGGCAGAATGGGCACACATGCTGACTGGCTCCAGGATTTGGGGTACCATGCAGCCTGTGAGAGCTCAGAAGGTATCAGTATAATGTGGGGCTGCTGGACAAGGAAAGAGGAAGGCTGAGCATTGCAAAGCATATCAGTGGAAGAAAAAAATCAGGATTTGAGAACTTAGGGGTGCAAGCAAGGTACTCCAAGAGAGGGGAGCATACAGCAATCACAAGTTACCGCAGTGGACTCTATCTCAAAATATAAAACAAACCTTACAAGTATTCATAGCAGAGTCACAGCCCCAAATGCCATCAACAATCCCAAGCCCATCACAGAAACTGTTGGTCATGCCAGACCTATAAACTGTGGTATGTCCATATTATGGAATATTACTCAGCTAACAAAAGGGTCAAAATACTGATAGATGCTACTACTATCTGCATGCTGTGGAATATTATAAGCAATGAAGTGCTGGTGGGTGTTGCGACATTCCAGGAAGCAAAGGAAGTCAGTCATGAAGGCCACATGTATGGATCCATTGATATGAAATGTCCCAAGTCTCTAGAGACAGATAGTGTATTTGTGATTGCTTGGGGGCTGGAGATGTCCCCAGGAAGAAATAGGAGGTTTGCTATCAAATCTAGCATTGCCTTTGGACAAAGTGTTTTAAAAAATTATTTTATATGAGTGTTTGCCTGCATGTGTTTATGTGCACCATGCATGCACAGTGCCCACAGAGACCAGAAGATACTGCCAGATCCCTAGAACTCGAGTTACAGATGATTGTGAGCCATCATGTAGATGCTGGGAATAGAACCTGGGTCCTCTGAAAGGGCAGCCAGTGGTCTTAACCACTCATCCATCTCCATCTCTGGAAGAAGGTGTTTTCAGATTAGACCATGGAGATGGATGGACATTTTCAGGCACAGGCTAGAAACCCCTGAACTTAGTACTCAAGCAGGCATTCTGGTCCATATGTTAATTCTATCCAAACGATAAGAGACACCCAGCAGGTCAAATGGGAAATAAGGTACTTCCTGGCGACTGTCTAAGAAGGATTGATTAGTAGAGGTACACGTGTGTGGGTAGCCAATGCTGGGTAGTGGGCGTGGTGGGCATGGTGGGCATGTATCGGGAGGAGAATCCTCTCCAGAGCTTGGATGCTGGTTTGGCTCTGCTATTCCTATGCTGTTTGGCACTGGCCAAGTCGTCCTACCTCCCTGGGATCTGCTCCCTACTCATGAATCAGGAACATATTTGGGGAAGGCCAGCTAGCAGTGAAATGCAGAGGAAGGTAATTTATTTTTATTTTTGTGTGTGACATGGTTTTATGCAGGCTTATGGTGAACTCACTGTATACTGGGGATCTTGGTTTTCCTATTTGTTGTTTCTTTGTTTCTGGACAAGGTCTTGCCTTGCCTGGTCATGGCTGGCCTAGAACTGATTATGTAAAGTAGCCTGGCCTTGAATTCAGAGAAATCCACCTGCTTCTGCTTCAGAGTGCTGGGATTAAAGGCATGTGCAGCGATGTCATTTTATGTCATGTTGGAGGTAGAGCCCAGGTCTCGCGTGCATGCTGGACTAGACTACTGGCTATGCTACGTCTCCTGCCCCTAAGACATCGCTGTCTTGCTCAGACAGAGTACACTATGGGATCCTCAGGGACAGGAGGGAGCATGGAAGCAGAGGAGTGAGCACCCATACATAGGCTGTCCCAGAAGAGACACACATCTAGCCCTTACTTCATTGACTGGAACTCTGTCACGTGATCCCACCCAGAGGCAGGTCCGTAGATTCCAGGCCTCTGAGAATGTCCTGAGCTGCCCACAGAAAGGGTCAGGCATCTGGAGGATGTGGGGGTGAGCCCACCCGGGAGGGAGCCCACCCAGTAAGGCACATTGTCATTTTTGTGATTATAAGGGCACACCCTCACGGGACATTCGGGACCTTTGTCACAGTCCCCAGTTGGCATTTCAGTTCTACTTTCCAGGCTTTGCAGTAGGAGTGGCCGTGTCTTTATGGGGAATGCTGTACTGCCCATCCATGACTTAGCACTGACAGGGCCACTATGACTCTTAGAATCTTGTCACTTCCTCTTCTGCGCAGGTCCGTGAGCCTTGAGGGGATGGTTTGATGAAGACATCAGACTGAGTGCTCCAGAGTCTCCTTGGTCTCTGCCCCATGTTCACTGTGGGTCTCCGTTAGTTCCCACCTACTGCAGGAAGAGATTCCTCTGAGCAGGGCTAAGAGAGGCACTGATCTGTGAATACAGCAATGTGTCATTAAGAGTCATTTTAGCAGGCTTTAATAATAGTAGCAGGCTTTCCTCTGTCCCCATGACCTGCCCAGTCTCGGGTTCTTGGCCATGTTAGCAGTGTCAGGGATGGACACAACAGAACAACTCACAGAGACTGACAGCCTGCACAGGTTCCAGCCACATACAATCCCCAGTACTGAGGTCCCATTCCTAACCAAGAGCCATTTGCAACTGAAACCTGCTGGGAAAGAGAAGTCAATTTTCTTCATTGGCATCTCACTGTGCACATGCTTCAGGCTACACCCCAGGCCCAGGGAATGAACTTCATGGTGTTTCCCTTGTTTGTTTTTATATTAGTTTTTGAGAGAGAGAGAGAGAGAGAGAGAGGGAGAGAACATGAAATTAGATGGGTAGAGAGCTAGGGAGGAGTTGGAGGAGGGGAAAGAATATAATCAAAATATATTGCATGAAGAAAAAAAGAAAGCAATGTGGTTCCTGAGTGGCCAGCAGCTTCTGCAGTGGCGGCCTATGGCAGGTCCAGACTCTGTGAGGAAGCTCGCTGGAGTTCCCAGAGGCCTGTGTGGGGTGGGAGGCAGAGGTGGGCTGTTGCTATGGAGAATTCTGATGACACTCAGTCTATAGCTCATTAAAGCAATGTGTTCTTCTCCTCAAAGCTGGAGAGTATCACCGGGACACACACACACATACATGCACACACACACACACACACACACACACATGCACACACACACACACACACACACACACACAGAGGCACACATACACACACACACACACACACACACACACACACACGCACACACACACACACATGCACACACACAGAGGCACACACACCCCCGCCTTCAAGCTGGCTGAAGGTAAATGTTAAACAGAGCTCTGTCTGGACATGAAGAGAGTAGCTGGCTCCATCTCATTTCAGCCAGCCACAGGAATATGATTCATCGGGAAGCAAAAATGAGAAATTGATCTAGTGGGGGCAATAACAAGTCATTACCCACAGAAAACGTGACGCATAGGCAGGGCTTTCTCCTCTCCTTCTCAGGCTCCCGAGTGCCAGGGGTGACACCTACTCTGAGGAGTCCAGATCTGCTACAGAAGCAGCTATCATGCGTGTATGTGTGTGTGTGTGTGTGTGTGTGTGTGTGTGTGCACGCACACCCATGCATGCACATGGGTTTAAGAATTAGCTTATGCAATGGTGGAGTACGGCAGATCCAAACTCTGCAGGGTGAGTCTGAGGCTGCAGGCTGATTTAGACGAAGCCCACCCAAATTGCCAGTTCCCACGTTCATCTCATTGGAAAAATGTCTTTATCGAAACATCTAGAATAATGGCCAGATTTCTGTGCCCTACAGGCTTGTCAGGTTGACGTGTGGTGTTAACTAACGTGGTAGCTGTCCCAAGAGATGTGGGACTGGGGATGCTGAGTGTTAACTGTGTCACCTGCATCTTGTAGGGATGGAGGCCTGATCTCTGTGTCTGCTCGGGACACAGCCTCTGTGCATTGTTTGAGGTTGTTCTGAGACTCCCCAGCCTTGAGTTCAGGCTCATCTTAAGGCAGACTGCTGAGTGGATAAACAAGGCCGGAGTGAGAACTTAATAATGTGCGGCGAAGGCATGTTTAATCCAGATCAGATCTGTGGATGCGATGGGACTGCTGACCGTGATCCTGAGAACCATTGATTATTGAGTGTCTCCTAAAACCCCTTGCTTGCCCTCCTCTTGAGTTCTTTCTCTTTTAAGGCTCACAGCACCCCTCCTCCACCCCAGACTGCTACTGCTACTGCTTCTGTTTGCCTGGAAACTGAGGCACAGCCCAGAGGATATGCTCCAGGTGTCCTGACTCCTCCAGGTGTCCCAATTCCTCTTCCAGGTGTCCCGACTCCTACCACAGGTGTCCTGACTCCTTCTACAGGTGTCCTGACTCCCCCCTACAGTTGACCTGACTCCTCCTCCAGAAGCTCTAGGCCCCACCCAGCTTACCTCAAACCTTTTCCATCTAACAAGTCCGTTCTAAGTTTGTTCATAGTGCAAGTCCATAAGGACCTTCACCCCCAAGTCCCCCAAAACAGGTTGAAGTCAGGGGCGAATAGATACCTTCTCCTCCTAAACTCTTCCTTGAGTGGGTATGGCTACTTGGCCTCTCCCTTCTGGGTCACATAGGCCAGGCTCCAGTAGGCCACATGACCACTAGGCAGCAGGATGGGGCCCTGCAGGAAGAGTCTTGGGGTGCCTGTCAACACCATGTCATTATAGACTCCATCTGGACTCTAAGGGGATTCCTTGAAATCCCCAAAGGACACACTGAATGTTCTAGTTTCTTTTTGTTGCTGTAACAAAATATCCTGACAAAAGCAACATATTTTTTAACTCCATAGTTCCAAGTGGGGACATTGAGGAGCTTAAAGCAGCTGGTCACATTGTATCCCGAGTCAGGAGAGAGCAATGAATGCAGGCAGGCCAGGGCTCTCACTTCTTCCCACTTCTCCACCCCAGGATCCCTTTGCCTAGGGAATGGTGCCACCCATATCTTCCCTCCTCAATTAATGAAATTGAGATAATTCCTGCAGATGTTTGCAGGAATTCTCCCAGGTGATTCTAACTTTTATCAGGTTGACAATTAACACTGACAACCGTGTCCAGGGCAGAAAAGGAGCAATCCCTGCTTCAGAGTGGATACGATGTCATCTCTGAAGCCCTCAGAGCTACCCCTGGATGGCACTCGCTCTGTGCTGATGAAGTGGCTTTTCCTTTCCCTAGGCATGCGGTAGATGCTAGAAAGACCTTTTGGCACGCTCTGCTCGGTCTAGATGGTTTTCCAGCCCAGCTCTTGCTGCACGGCACTCTAGTGGTTGGCATGGGTTTAATTGCTTGATTTCTGTTTGGGGGTGTGTGTGGCTGGCTGCCTTTTGTGGAGCAGAGCAGCTAGGCAAAGGTGAAGTTGCCATAGCAGAGCAGTAGCTGGCCAGCCTCAGGGCATATTCAGGCATCTGAGAAAATAGTGGCTCCGTGTCCATGGAGCATAGCTCTAAGATGAGCTTGAATGCATTTGAACAGTCAGGGCCCAACACTTGCTCACTGGCTCCTCACACAGTGGGAGATGTTTGGAACATTCACATTGATTTGCAGTGTTTGGGGGAATTTGAGAACAGGGGACATGGATGCCAGACCAGCTCCAGAGCTTGCTAGCCCAGCCCAGCTCCAGGGGTTTCCAACCCAGCCCAGATTCAGAAAATCTAGCCTGGCTCCAGGGGATCCTTGCCTAACTCTAAGAGATGCTAGCCCAGCAAAGTTCCAGAGTATCCTAGCCCAGCTCCAGGGCATGCTAACCTGGCTCTAGCTCTTGTTACCTGGCCTTTCGATGCCACCCCGGAATAAGATGCCTGGCAGAGATCCATTCTTGATGCACAGAGAGCAGGCAGCAAGAGGCACCTGCTCATTTCTTGCTGTAGGAACAGCTGTGGGATCCAGGGTCCTCTATAGCACACCAGGCCCTTGTGACAAGTGACAGAGCCAGACTCTTAACACAGCTTAGGATGACTTGAGTTGGAAGAGATGGCCTGCTCAGCATTCATTGCTTGTGTACTCTGCTGGGTACTACTGAGACCTCAGTGACCCCCAGAGACCTCAGTGACCCCCCAGATTCTCAAGACTGGCAGGGATGTTGCCAATCACATTCTGTTCTCTTTTAAAAGTATATTTATTTTTATTATGTGTATGTGTAGGCATGTGCACATGAATGCAGGTGTTCACAGAAGTCTGAGGTATCCATTCCCCTAGGAGCTGGGGTTACAGGCGGTTGTAAGCCATCAGATCTCGGGACCTGGGAATCGAACTCAGGTCCTCAGGAAGAGCAGATGTGCTCTTAACCACTGGGCCATTCTCTCCAACCCCACAGTCTGTTCTTATTCTTCCAAGATACTGTACTTGAGAACTCACCAGCTCCCAGACATTTATCTGTAACTCCAAAGTCTGTGACCACAGTTCTCTCATGGTGGTGGTATGCAGGTGGGAGAGAAAAAAGAGGGGACGGATGGAGGGGGGAGGGAGGGAGAAAGGGCAAAGAGGGAGAAGGGAAGGAGGGAGAAGAGGGAAAGGAGGGGAGGGAGGGGAGGGAGAGAGAAGGAAATGGAGGGGAAGGAGGGAAAGAGAAGAGGGAGGAATGAGTAAGGAGGGAGGGAAGGAGAAAAAGGAGACAGACAGACTGACTGACTGGCTTGGAAAAATGGCTCAGTCCTTCAAGGTGATGGCCCCCTAGTCTGACAGCCTGAATTGAGTCTGGGACTTACATGGAGGAAGGAGAAAACTTCCTTCCTCACGCTGTCCTCTGGCTTCCACGTGCTTGCTGGGGCACACGTTCTCCTCTCAGAGATAAACACGTAGTTTTTAAAATTAAAATGCAAACCCCTGATGCAGTCCCATCTGACACTAGTCCCAGCAATGGCTCGGCCCTTGCTCCAGCCACCAGCAGTGCCCTCTCTGAGTCCAGTTGGTTGAGCCTCATGCTCCCCAGGTCTGAGCCTTTTCTTGAAGCAGTTGCTGTAAGTTGGTCCCAAGCACAGCGCAGACGTGCGAGAAGGCTTTGGCGAGGACGTGCGTGTGCTAGGCAGGGTGGGCTCAGGCACTCCATACAACTGTTGGGGTGGAGAACGTGTGTTCTGGAGTCAGCACCTGTGCGTGTTAGAGGTGTCTTTAACGCAAACATGTGAAGCAGGGTCCTTTCGTGTAGTGCTTGCTTGTATAGACTAGTTCAGCTGAGGGCATCAGCTGGGGCTCATACCCATTCACTACCTGACTGAAAACCACTTCCTCTGGGGAGTCTCCTAGGATCTCAGCTGCCTCCAGGGATCTTTCCTGTCTCATTTTGCCTGACTGTATGTTCTGTTAACTGTTGACTTAATGCATGTCTACAATACATTAGTCACTTTGCCATGTGGTTCTCTTATTTTTTTTTAAGTTTTATTTATTTTATGTGAGTACATTGTAGCTCTCTTCAGACACACCAGAAGAGGGCATCAAGTCCCATTACAGATGGTTGTAAGCCACCATGTGATTGCTGGGAATTGAACTCAGGACCTCTGGGAGAGCAGTCAGTTCTCTATAAAACCACTGAGCAGTCTCTCCAGCCCAGGTTCTCTTATACATGACAATGACCTGAGCTCCCTTATTCTGGGGATTGGCTCAGAGAACGTTTGTGCTCAGAACAGGACACGTCAGCAGTGACAGCCTTTCAACAGATACTGGATTCATTGATTGGCTCATTACCTTCTCAAAACCAAATAGATGCAGAGCCTAATAAATGAATGAATGGCGTGTCACTGAACACCTGCTGTGTGCCACACGACTTTGGACAGCAGGAAACTGTTGCTGTGAGGATACTGTGATACGCTGATGTTAGGGAGTGAGGGCTGTACCCCTTCCTGGGCAGTGGGTGGGATGGGGTGTGTGTGTTTGTGCAGGGAGCGTGGCGCTGTGTGTAGAGGCAGGTGCATGTGTCTGGGCTGATGTTTCTGTGACAGCTGGTGCCCTTGGTTGACAGCCTTGGTTGGGAGCAGGTATAGGCTCAGTGTTCTCCATTCGAGGAGGGAGCCGCCCAGGAATAAGGCGGGGGTGAGCAGTTTGTGTCCTCAGGAACTCTCAGCCCAGGGGTCAGGTCAGGTGGGCTGCTTAGAAGGCAACTCCTTTCCGGCCCCAGCCAGGCACAAACACAGGAGTCTCTGCAGAGTGAGATCTTGTTTCCTGGCTCCTAGCCAGCCAGTCCTTTCTGTGGGAACCACTGGCCTGACCAGTTTCCTCCCTGCATCTCCCGGCCTCAGGAGAGCTCCACTGGAACGAGGAGGGGGAGGTTTTTTTGTAAGATGCCTGTTCTGACCGCTAGATGGTTGTGCCTGCCTGTCTTCTCTGCCCTGGTGTTTGCGGTCAGGCCTCAGACACTTGTAGAAGGAGCTGGCCACAGCAGGACTGGGTAGCCTTGTGGAGGTCTCAGACAAACCTCATCTACTTTGCCTCTGGCTTAGGGTGAAAAGAGGCCTGTCTATGTCATTAGCAAAGGGGTTAGCTTCCTTTCCCAGCCCTGTGTACTGGCCTAGCTTGTTCCAGCTTCCACGTCCTGCATTATCCCATCACACACACACACACACACACACACTCACACTGGCTGACACTGCAACGCTGGCTCTACCTCCTTCTCCAGGCCCTCTGAGAATCCCCTCTGTGGCTCTAGCATCCACTGACGCAGGCTCAGGGTCCTCTCTCTGCTGCATTAGGGGTGGTCAGGAAGAAGGGGCTTGATGGAGGGAACGGAGTAAGTTTCCCGGGTTTGCAGACAATGTTCCTTATCCCAGGAATGTCCCATGGTCCTTGCTCCCATCAGAAGAACCAGCAGTGTTAGATCACTGTCGTCCGATCCCACATGCCCCAAAAGATGGGAGCTGAGAATAGGAGGACAGAGATTCAAAGATTAATATTAGGCCTTCCAGCGCAGTGACTGCGAGTCTGCCCCAAACCCTGATCTTCTCAGTAATGAGATGAGGACTGTGCTGGGTGCTAGTATTTTGGGTAGCAAGTCGCAGAAGCACAGAGTCCTAAGGAACTACTTATGGACTTCTAGGGAGAGGAGGAGGTGGAGGTACTGTCAGGGCCAGGGCAGCTGACTGGGGAGAAAGGACAGCTGGGGCCTGAACTTGACTCTCTCTGTGTTTGACCTAATACCCTCATTTGGTGTATGGATTTGTCTCCCAAGTCCAGCTGTCATTGAACTGTGGCAGAGGCTCCTGGGTTCCAGCCTCCTAGAGAAGAGGCTCCTTGACCCCTCCTGGGTCAAGTGTCCTCAGAGCTAGCCTGTGGCCTAGAATGTGGAGCCACAGTATACCATAAGGCACCCTGCGGCCTGGGCAGCCTGGTGTCAGAGGCAGGGAGCAAAGAGGAGACCCCGAGGAAGGGACTGTGAACACGCCACTGTGGTTAAAGATGGAGACAGAACTGATGAAGAGTTTGGCCAGCAGCCCAGCTCCTCTCCTCACTCCCCCCTTTAAGTACTGCAAGCTAGTTGAAAGAGAAGACTAATTTGAATTAATGAGGTCTTGTTAAAATATTATGAACACTTGAGCAGATAATTATTCTCTGAACCCAGTGTTCCCCATGGCACCTGCTGGGTCTGTTCAAAGAACAAACTGACTTTCTCAGTCTATGTGCTTCACCTCTCGGAGAACACTTGAAATCTGGTGGTGGTGGTGGTGGTGGTGGTGGTATGATGGTATGGTGGTGGTGGTGGTGTGGTGGTGGTGGTGGTGGTGTGAGGGTGGTGCTGATGCTGATGCTGGTGCTGGTGGTTTTCTGTACTGGAGATGGAGCATAGGGTTTGTAAATGCTAGGCAAGTGCTCTAATGCTAAGCCTCATCACCAGCCCCAAATCCATTCTCCATACAGGATGAAATGGGAGAAGGAACCAAGCAGTAATGAAGATCCCCCTATCGAGCAGGTGCCTGGGCGATCGTTTGACTTGGATGGACTGAGCATGCATGGGTCATCTGGTTATTCTAGCTTTAGCTTTCTGTTACTCCCCCAATTCCACAATAACTTCATCTCATGGTGAAATTGATCGAATCTATGCAATAGCTAGCCCTATGTTGTATGTGCTCCAAAGAATCCACTGGATGGCATGCAAGGCTCTCTCACCAGAATGCCCCCATCCCAGCTGTGCCTGACCCTCCTTCTCCACACCTACAAGGACTATAGGCTAACAGAGGATGGAGAGGGCACCGCGCTCTACACTTAGGACTTAGAACGTACCGGGCAGCACGCTTTGGGCTCTCTCTGGAGATGACTCAGTCTTTGGCGAGGCTTCCTTGTCCTCACGACCTGCGGACCCCTGCCTAGGCTTCAAACCCCTGCCCCATCCTCACCCAGGAAGCATCCCAGGCTCATGTGTCTGATTCCTTCTGTGCCCAGTGACACCCCTCCCCCATCTGTCAGTTTCCCTGCTTAGCGCAGCCCATTTGTTGCTCAGCTTGGTTTTTAAGGGGGTAGATCGAGAGGCCTCCTGCCAGGAGTCGCCTGGGGTTCCTTCTGGTCATTTCCATGCTTGTATCCATCTCTGCGGATAGATACAGATAGATAGAGAGATGGAGGTAGACAAAGAGTCCCCGCTGGGTCTGGCAGAAGCTGGAGAGCTGTCCCAGCAGGCTCATTCCCCCATGGGGACACCATGGGCCACAGTCCTCGCAGAGGTGCTGGAAGTGAATCTGCATGGTGTTTAGCACTGGCTCTGTTGAGCTGCCAAAGCCTCCTGCTGCCTTTGCCTCCACTGTCTTTGTTGCAAACAGAACAGGATCACTGGGCCCCACCAAGCCTTCATAAGCCCCATCCAGCCGAGGGCTTTTGAGACTAGAGCTGGGTTTACAGTGGAGCCAGCAGCTCTCTGATGCTCTTCCTGACTGGGCCCAAGTGGGGTCTTGGGGTCTTGGCTAGAGGTTACCCATAGGGAGCAAAAATATAGGGGCATGATGTTCCTTTAGCAGGGATGCCCGACCTTTTCATGTTGCAAGTGGCATTGCTATCTTCAACGTTCACACTTAAGGAGCTGTATGGTTTGAGTTGTAAAGAATCAAACAAAACAAAGCCAACCTCAATATTTGAAATACATTTATAGTTTTGTATTGGGCTACATTCATAGCTGTTCTGGAGCACTCGTGGCCTGTGGCCCGTGGTCTGGCTACAACTGCTAACCACCTGTATTGCCACTGTATATCCTAATGATTAAGAGTACTGCTGAAGGGGTTGGGGAGGTAGCTCCGTGTTTAAGAGCGCTTTCTGCTCTTTTAGAGGAGCCAAGCTTGATTCCCAGCATCCATATCAGGCAGCTTATAACCTCCTTAACTCTAGATCCATGGGATCTTATGCCCTCTTCTGGCCCCCACATGTGGTTCACATAAACACAGGCACACACACACACACACACACACACACACACATGCACACATACACAAATGTATTTATATTTATAATATTGCTCAAGACTAAGGAGATGGCTCAGTCATTAAAGTGCTTAGAGACCTGAGTCTGATCCCCTAGAACTCATGTTAATTTTTTAAAAAGGCCAAACATTGTGGTACATACCTGTAATCCTGGTTTTATGGATTGTGGGACATACATACACAGGAGGCTTCCTGGGGCTCAGTGGCCAGCCAGTCTAGCTGAATGGGTAAGTTAGTGCTGCAAGCCCCTGACTCAGAAGTGTAAGGTAGAAAGCGATTGGAGATGATACGGGATACTGACCTCTGGCCTCTACACACATGTGTACAGATGTGCACACACATGGGCACATACACATACAGAATACCTCTCTAGTCTCTGTTCTGCCCACCTGTGGCTGTGCATCCGTAGGTAAGATTTCTGTGTAAAGAGAATAATGCCGTGCCGGGTGGTGGTGGCACATGCCTTTAATCCCAGCACTTGGGAAACAGAGGCAGGTGAATTTCTGAGTTCGAGTCAGCCTGGTCTACAGAGTGAGTTCCAGGACAGCCAGGGCTATACAGAGAGACCCTGTCTCGAAAAACCAAAAAGAGAGGGAGAGAGTGAGAGAATGAGAGAGAGAGAGAGAGAAATAATTCCCTCTAGGGTTAAAAGTGTTAGTATTAACAGAATTGGCTTGGTGACACACTTAACAAAGGTCACTACTTCTGCTGTGACATGACATTTGCTTCTAATAATCACCACAGAGAGGAGATGAGAGTGGGGAAGGACGCCTGGGGCAGAACACTCAGAAAAGTCCTCAGGGGTGTGAGTCTGTTTTTTTCTTTTAACTGTTTTTGGGTCCTTGTGAATTTCACTCCAATC
The DNA here is from genome assembly GCF_008632895.1 of Mastomys coucha. Classification (NCBI taxonomy): domain Eukaryota; kingdom Metazoa; phylum Chordata; class Mammalia; order Rodentia; family Muridae; genus Mastomys; species Mastomys coucha. Next base: position 118,586,985 of record NW_022196912.1, on the reverse strand, counting down.
ATCTCCTCTCTCCTCACACCCACCGCCTACCCTTGCAATGCCCCCAACAGAGCAAAAAAAAAAAAAAAAAATCTCACTGTGAGCGCTATATTGTGTCACAGTGAATCCTACAGTCTACCCCTTTATCCACACTTTTTCACTTGCAAATCTTCATTGCAACGACTCTGGGTTTGGTGCGAGGCCTCTGGCTCCTGCTCCACCATCAATTCTGGAATCTCACTGGGACTCCTCTCATATATCCTCTTGCTGCCCTGTGTCATGGAGATCCTGTAGGTTTGGATCTGTGGCACTAGCCCCCTCCGACAGTGGGACAATCCTTAGAAAAAGAAAGAACGAGCCACCCGGTTTTACACCTGCTAAGTGGTTAAGGAATCCATAAATACTAAGATAAACATGACACTTACCCATAAAAGAGCTTTGGCTGTGTGCCTGGAAGGGCGTGGCTCAGAGCCAAGGGACCTCTACACTAGAAATGGGCACGGTGTGCTCCCAGCCCTGGAGGCTGCAAGTCTGAGGTAAAGACACCTCAGGATCTGTTGAGGCCTCTCTCTCTCTTCTGCTCAGCTGTGTCCTCGCCACCTCTCTGGAGAGGTCTCCTGCATGACCTGACATCTGTCTGTGACCATGTTCCCCATCTTAGGTCACTAGTCACATTGGCTTTCAGCCACCTGCAGGCTTTTCCGTCTTTAACCACCTTTGTTCGAGCCCTGTATCCACATCCAGTTCCTTCTGAGGCTTCAGCATCTAGATTTGTTCATCTCAGACGTGGATGCGTGTGGCTCATGATACACAGTGAACCCTGAGGGGGCTGGTGGGTAGCTCTCTCGCGTGCGTGCATGTGTGTGTGTGTGTGTGTGTGTGTGCGCGCGTGTGCATGTGTGTGTGTGTGTGTGTGAATCCTGCACAGCTCCACTCAGCTGCAGCCAGCCCCAAGTGCAGCTTTCTGAACACACTCAATGTTTTTGGTTTTTTGTTTGTTTGTTTGTTTTTGGTTTTTGTTTTTGTTTTGTTTTGTTTTGTTTTTTGGTTTTTTCGAGACAGGGTTTCTCTGTGTAGCCTTGGCTGTCCTGGAACTCACTCCGTAGACCAGGCTGGCCTCGAACTCAGAAATCCACCTGCCTCTGCCTCTCAAGTGCTGGGATTTAAGGCGTGCGCCATCACTGCCTGGCCCAATGTTTTATTTTTAATGTATTACTAGCCTATTTAATTTTACACGGTGAGAACTAATGGAAGAGGAAAGACATCAACATTGAAGAGAAGCTCACGGTGAAATGTGTAGAAATACCTAACGCCAGCGAGAGCAGCACGCTTTCAGGAGCGTCACTGGTCTGAACAGGAAATGCACCCGGAACTGAATCCAAACCTCATTCTAACAGAACAAAGTCAGGAACTGGCTGTATCTCCTAAAGGCTTCTTACTGACAGAAATGTGCTCTAACCAGACCCTAATGTAAGCTGTGCTAAAGTTACCCATGAGGCAAACTTGTTTCTGATGGACATGTCTTGGCCTACTGTTGTAGCTACACAGTGTGTGCTATAACAGGAAAAGACAGTTGTGACAGTCACCCATCACCTGGATGGGCTCAAAAACTCCTTCCCAAGGCTTAGCTGATGGTGGTGCTGGGAAGGGGGTCTCCAGGCCCTCTTATGAGACTGAACCCACCATATGATGTCATCATGCAGATTCCCAGGCTCATCTTGTAGCATGGCTTTGGGTCTTGCACATGCCTGGGCCTGGGCAGTTAATACTATCATCCAGGTCGTTCTCTGATATAACAGGACAAGGCTAGGTGAGACCGTCCTCCATTTCCCACCTGCCAGTGAATGTCCTGTCCATCTTTGTCATGGTGGTGGGTGAAATATATAAAATGACATTTCTGAAGGGAGAGTTGTCACCTCCAAGCTGACCTCAGCCCGGAGACGTCACAAGGATTGTGCAGTGTCCAGGCCATGGAGTTAAACTGTGTGCACTCTTGCTCGCTAGTGGTGAGTCTTGGGTAGGTCCCAGCCTGGAGAGGTGAACACTGTCGCTTTCATTTTTCAGATGTAGTTACCCAGGCACCCACAAGGTCCCATATGGAAAGCATCTCACTCGGGGCAATGGCGAGTCCCTTCCCCGCTCCTTTCTTCTCCCAGATCCTAGTGGTTGTGGTTCCTGTAGGTGTGCTACCTGGGAAGGTTTGTGTCTAGGGATTGGGCTGGAGTTAGCCAGACTGCCCTGGTTCAGCACAATCTCCACACACCACCCTCATTTCTGACTAAGAGGCTCCTGGCATCAGCCTCGGCTAACTAATGCTTTTAGAATGACTGAAAGTTCCATCCAGTCAAAGCGATTGCATGGAGCAGAGGCAAGGAGGATCTCAGCAGAGGTCTTGCGTGTTTCTTCCTAATCAGTCAGGTATACTGTCCTTCCGCCATCAGTACGTAATAGTAACGGCACAGAGTACTGGCAGCTGGTGGGGTGGGGGTGGACTCACTGGAGGTTATTATCAGGGCATTGCCTCTAAGGCTTGCTTGACGGACTGACTGATTGTCACTCCAGACCCACCAAAGCTATGACACAAAGCCTTCATCCTCGGTCACATAGTTGATCTTTCTGGAATGGCCAGTCAATCGCCCTATAGCATCCAGTGTGATCAGCCACCCAAAGCAGAAACTTCTCATTGGGTGTGATTTAGGTTAGTCAGAGTGGAGGCCCAGCTTCACTTTGAGAAATACCCACTCCTTCACTACCTAGATATGTTGAAGGGATGGCCTTTGGTTGGATGATAGCTATACAGACAATGGCTAGGCCCAGGGTTGAGCCATTGTCACTCTCCATATTCAGCTGTGCGCCTGTTCTCACCAGCTCTCATTCTGTCCCTGTGACCATTCCCTGATGCTCGGGGCTATCATTAGCACTGCCGGGACCACGAGGGAAAGCAACCTGCCAACCATCACAGAGCCAGCCAAGGGTGGCAGCCAGGCCACCCAGTTCCAGAATGCCCGCTCTTTTGACCCCTTTCTCACACCTGCCTGATTTGCTTGTTAAACTTTAAAAAACATTAATTAGTGGTCGCTGCACGTCAGATGGCCTGCTCAGCACCCCTGGAGTTCCTTCGGTAATTTCCGGTCCCTCCGAAAAGGAAGGACCACCCTGAGTCCACAGGCCATCGGTCTCATGGCCATCGTTGCCTAGAGCTTGAAGGAAGAGAAATGAGGCCAGAGAACAGGCTGGGGGGAAGTTATTTTTCAATCAACTTGGGCTTTGCTTCGCTAATCCTTCTCCTCTGCAGGGACCAAGGGCAGACAGCTCTTCCCAGCAGGGGGACAGCCTTGGCTCTGAGATTGGGACCTCCCCCCACCCCAGTCTGACAATAAACCAAAGAATGTGTCTCAAAAGACACCCAGCTGCTCCTAATGAAACTAAGGGCTGAAAAGCGGAGAAAGAGACTGTCAGCCAGGAAAAGCCCAGGATCCTCTGGGCGACACCAATCCCTCCAACAACTGGGAATCTGTCCAAGACTTTTCGAATAGAGTTTTTCCCTGTGTGGGCCTGAACACTAAATTCCCTTCGAGGTCCAAGTCTCAGTTTCTTCATATATGTGACGTGGAGATCATAACACGCATCTCAGGGCTGGGGATATAGCTTAGTGGGAGAGTGTTTGCCTCGTCTGTGTGAGGCTCTAGGTTCGATTCCCATCACTACAGAGAAAAGAAATACATATGTACATGGTGTGCTTAAAACACATGTCCCGTACATGCCTTCACAGTATACACAACTTAAATAGGCGTTTTGGGTTCCATATCTGAGGCTCTTGGAGAGTTTGAAGCTTATATTCAAGGTCCTCTTTATTATAGATGAGTTCTGTTTATGAAAATGAAGACATTCTGAACCAAAGAAGCTTGGAACAAAATGTTTCTTAAAGAGTGCAAAGACTGGGCAGGGGTTGGCTTAGGGGGCAAAGTCCTTAACATTGTCAGCATGAGAACCCAAGTTCAATCCATGAGAACCCACATTTTATAAAAAAGAAAAAAAAAAGACAGGTATGGTGGGTGTGCGTTTGTCATCTCTGTGTTAGGGTAGACACGATCCTCAGGACCTCACTGGCCAGCCAGCCTGGCCATATTGGTGAGTCCCAGATAGAAAGTTAGAGACCTGGCTTAAAAAACAACAGCAGCAAAACCCAAACCCCAAAAAACAAGGTACAACATCTGATATTGAACCCTGGCTGCCACACATGTGCACATATGCATGTGCACCAATACATAAACATGTATGCACACATACACATGTGCATCAGTGCACACACATGTATATGCACATACACATATGCATGCACACCAATGCTCAAACATGTATACACACATATACCTATACACACATTTTTAAAAAGCAGCGAAAAGCCTTCTCAAGTAGATGTTAAGTCTCGTTTACTCTATTGTACTGGCTCTGAGATTTTAAGAGTCATTTCCCTGGTAGAACAATGGGATTCCATCTTGTTGTAAGTTGTAAGGCTTTTCAAGATTCGAGATGGAGAAAGTGTTTTATTATCACCCTCTGAAACCCAAGATGACACTGGCCGTGGCCTTCGCCTCTTCTCCGGACATGAGATCAACTCACTGAGCATACCGAATGCACATGCCTCACCACATGGCAATTAACAAGTAACACTCAGGAATCCAGAGGTCAGGGGTGACGTTTGGTTTCCTGGGGTCCCTCGAACAGATTTCCTGTGCTGTCTCTGAGGACTAGCCTCTAATGCCTTTTCAAGGTCTCCTGGCCCCCTTGCCACCTCTCCTGGTGCCTGTCCTTGCTCTTCCGCCTCACCTGCTTATCCCCATACAAACCTTGGGTCATGGTCTCGAGTTGCTGGCTTAGCCCCCTGTTTCTTGAGGCCCCAGGCAATATCCAGATTTACGAGTCCTGCATATGAGAGACCTCCTTCCTTCCTTCCTTCCTTCCTTCCTTCCTTCCTTCCTTCCTTCCTTCCCTCCCCCCTCCCTCCCCCCTCCCTCCCTCCCTCCCTCCCTCCTTCCTTCCTTCCTTCCTTCCTTCCTTCCATTGTTCTTTGCTTCCGAGCCTGGAGACAGGCTATCTGGTGTAAGAGGTGACCTGTAGCATTTTAGAACCTGGGTGGCTCCCTACCCCTGGGCTGTTCAGGATATGCCGTTGTTTGTATCTGGCTTTCAGCTTAGTATTTGCTGAAGCTGCTGACATTTTGAGTAGAATATAGTTGTCGTGGGGACTTAAAAAAGAGAGACAACGTTCCTGACAGCCTGCTGCTTGCGGCTGGGCTGCTGAATCATCTTGTTTCGCCTTTCTTCCTTACTTTGTGGAAAAAAAAAAAAAAAAAAAAAAAAAAAAAAAAAAAAAACTAAACAAAGCAGGTGTGAGAATTTCACAAATGATAAAGGGTTAGCAAAATGTAAGGGGCGTATATGCATCAAAATGCTTATTACTGGGCCATTAGTAGCAGCAAGGGGCACTGGTGTAACTATCCAGCCCTAAGGACCACATGGTTGATTTGAGTTCTGTCCTTAGTCACAAGTGATAAACTTGTAACAATGGTAGGCGTCTCTCTTGTGTGAGGATGGTGTCCAGTTGTTAAGTTACAAAGCACGGTGGCTTCTTCAGAGAGCGATGATCTCATGGCAGAGCACCCAGATGAGCAGCCTGGGGCCAGTGATGGCACTTAGTAGGGCTGCAGAGGTACTAGCTGCTTTCTTCCTGGTCATCTTCAGCGATCGCTTCTTAGTTTTCCATCTTCTGAGTTCCACTCTAGGAAGGCCAAGGCTAGAGGAAAAGATGTACAGTGTTCTCAGCGCTCTCTGTAAAGAACATTCCAGGAAGCTCCTTGCCTTTCATTTGCATGTTCCAGCATGCAAGCTAGAAGACTGCAGACGCAAGGTCGGAATTCTGTTAGGAACAGAAAGGAGATGGCCGTGGGCATCAGGACAGCCACAGCTCACTCCATCAGCTCCCCAGCATCCTGGGTACCTTTCCCCTGCCCCAGACCTGATTATGTTTCTCCCTGTAGAGAACAACAGAAGGCTTCGCTCTGGAGTTGCAGCTAGGGCTAAGCCCAGCTCATAGGAGATCGTGCCAGCTTCCTGCTAGGTTGGAATGTGCCTGGTTTTTCAGGATTACCTACTTGATTTAAAAGCTGAGGTCATTTGCCATGCTGACAAGGTCAAAGAAAGTTCCAGGGCAACCATAACACAGTCATGGAGAGGCAGCAAGATAAACCATTCAGGAAAGGTAAGAGACAGACTCGGGGTGGAGGATCCCCTTGCTTATGTGACGACAGAGCAGTAAAAATGGGAACAGATCAAGGGAAGTATGGAAAGGGCTAAGTTGGTCTGTGACCCACCACCCCCACCCCCACCTTTGTTGGATTTTCTGAAATTTTCTAGTGTAGATAGCTAACAATTTTACAAACAGAAAAATTCTTCCTGTCAGATGCGTATGTGAATATTTCTCCATGGGTGGTCTCGAGGACAAACAAATTATTTGCACAAGGGTGAATAATAACTATTAATTATTCATTTATTTGATGCTTAATGTGTGTAAGACAAGTGCCCTTACTACTGAGCTTCATCCCCAGCCTCCTTCTTGCTTCATATTTTGAGTTTGGGTCTTCCTAAATGGCTCAAGCAGGCCCTCCTAGTAGCTGGGACTACGGGCTTGCACCACCAGGCCTGGTTTAGCAGTTAATTTTTAAATACAAATTGAAGTTTATACTAAATAAATGCATACACACACAAAAAATGAAGGACTCAGGCAAGCTTGCAATAAAAGGCAAGTGTCCCTCCCCCAAGCCTCTCACCCTTAAAATCTCCCAGGAAAACATCTCCCCTATGACGGTGTCTAAGCCTTGAATCTGGGACTCTTGCCCTGCAGAATTGGCTGAAATAGTTCAAATGGCTGATAACATGGGGCCTGGAAACCAACATCCCTTGCAGAGGGACCCATCAATGAAGCAGGTGGCTCTCTGCTGGGTGTGACGACCTAGTTAGGAAGGACTTGGATGGTTTTGAATTCAATGAGGCTGGAGAGGGACAGTGAGGCAGGAAGTATTGCGTAATGCTTAGAGATGTGAGCTCTGGGGCCCAACTGGGTTCAGAACCTGGTTCTGTCATTCACTAAATGGGTGACCTTGTTTCTCTCCGCCTCGGTTGGTTGGCATGGTTTCAAAGTGGTGACCAGAATACTCCCGTCAAGGGCTCTTTAACTTCTATTACTTGATTTAAATTCCCCTAATGTTGGCATTACATATCCTAGATATTTGTTTTAGTTGCAAGCTTTCAGGCTGCAGTTGCTCATTTTGGAGTGGCCTGAGTCGGGATCTAGTAAGGACCCACACATTGCAGACTCTGTCTCCAGACCCCTCTCTTCGTTCTTCCCATACCTGCCACATGAAGTTTACTGGTTGAAGACTAGAATGGTTCTCATTGTAATCTGCCAAAACCCCACAATGGAGGGCATGGTTAAGCTAAAAAGCTGCCATTACTCTCCTACCAGGGTCCCTGTAAACCCAAAGGTAGAGGGGATGGGGGTGATGTCGCAGGGCAGGGGGGGGTAGTGTGGGGGACAGGGCGATGGCAATAGGCCAGAGCAGGGATCCATTTGCAGGCTTCTCATGGTCCCCTCCCTCCTCCTGTCTCTCGCTTGCGTCATCCTTGGTCCTTCTCTCTGTAGTTCGTAGGATAGTAAGTAGCCTCCACATCACCCCTCTATCCCAGGGATCAGCCAGATAGACCCAGACTGAAACTACCATTGCATCTGAATTCCCTAGGCATGGTCTCAGGCTTAATCTTGATCTAGTGATCGAAGCTTCTGCATCCCCACTGTCTCCCCCTGTGGATCTGACAAGGAAGGGGTTGTCCCTGTGTACCCTGCCCACCATGATGACACCCGTCTCCTAAAATAGCCAGCTTAGAGAAGAAACCTAAGCTATGAGGAATGTAGCATCGATCCCACAAGGAGCCCAAGTACACCACAGCCCCAGCAACCAACGGCCAAAAGAAGGCTCACATAGGAAAGCTACCTTGTGCACAACACTGCTTCGAGGCAAGGCACCCTTTCTCCAGGAGGACAGCCATTTATTGGAGATCTATGTACAGACTCCAGAGCCTGGGTCAGAAGCTGCACCTGGCCACTGTTGCCGAAGGATATTGTGCCAGCACTCCCAGAGGTGGGACGAGGAAGAATCCCTTCATGGTGGCTCAGCACCTAGGAGAGCACCATAGAGACCCTCAGTGCTGAGAGACTCCCAGTGATGGAGCAACAGTGGTCCCTCACTCAGCTGGGGATAATCAGAAGCCCCCTACCGCCTTGGGCCACGTGGGGTGGCTCACACTTGTTGTTCTATCTAACACCCTGGGAGTCAAGACAGGAAGAGTGGTGAGTTTGAGGCCAGCCTGGGCTACCCAGTGAAATCAAGGCTGGCTTTGGTTATAGAGTATGACTATCTCAAGAAATCAAAATGTAGCAGTGGAGGAGGAGGAGGGATGAGGAGTCGCAGCAGCTACCAAGCCAGGTCCAGCACGGGCTCCTGCCCTCCTCGGGCTCTACCTAGGATTGTTACCTGCACCACCAGCCGTGACGTTGTGTGAGCTGTGTGTCTCTGCCAGGAAAGTGACCTGAGACCTCATGAGACCTCATTCCAAAGGGAAGGTGCTCTGGCCTGTGAACGCTGTCTTCTGTGGTAGCTGTCTCTAGTCAGGCATCCCTGTCTTGTGCTAATTAATGTGAGATCTTGTTGTCCTAGCTGGAGGAGACCGGGAAGCTCCTCACCTTCCTGTCACAGTTTGTGGCCTTTACTGTTCACACTGTCACTTTCTGGTGCAGGCAGAAACTGTAAATGGGGGGCACTTGTTCTTCTCTTTGAAGTGAATATAGCCAGTTTGCCATCCTTGTCTTTGTATTCTAAGTGGACCTGTTCTGCCTACACCATCTGCCCTCCCCTCCCCTCCCCTTTCCTCCCCTCCACTCCCTCATCTGCTGTCCTAGATACAAACTAGGTGCCTGGCACTTCCCCAGTTTTAGCACCTAACGCCCTGCTGGGATACCCTTAGTCCTGTGCGGACAGGAACAGTGGGTCACCTTCATGGCTGTGGAAGAACACTGATATTTGAGAGGGGCTTGTAGATCTCATTAAAGGCAGATGGGCTTTAAGATGAAAATTGAGGGTATGTGTACATTCATGCAAACACAAAGTTGTGTGCTCAGTCTCCGTTTTTTAAGTGTGATTGGAATGCAGAAGTCACGCTGGCTGATTCTTGTTGTTGGGCCTTGGAACTCTGCTCTAGAGTGACAGCTAGGGACAGCCTTTCTTTTAGGACTGCACCAACCCTGTGACTCAGGCCCTTCTGGAAGGGCCACATGGACAGACTTGCTCTGAACAGGGGCTCAAGCAGCCTGGGCACGGTCCCCTTCCCAGAGAAGGTGACAAACTAGAGTGCCATCCTTCCAGCTAAGACTTGGTGTGTCCCTGTTCACAGGGGAACTTGTCTGAGATGGCGCAGGTACGGCTCCTGCCTTCCTCACACCAGGGCTTGATGTGAGCATTCTTTTTCACACAACTGTGACACTAGCTCTCCTCTTCTCAGTGGGCTCCAGAGCCCACTGCCATTGTGGGTCAGCTCTCTCTCCATCTTTGCAGGGCAGGGTAGTGGTGTCTAGAAATGGCATGCCTTCTGCCTGACTCTCTCCTGTTGGCTATAACTCAACCATGTGACCCCACCACCTACCTGCATGGGAGGCTGGGAAGTGGGGGTGTGTCACACAGGGAAAAGGAGATGGCTCTGTCAGAACTCACAGAGTGGTCTTTGCCACCACATGGGCTATCAGCCATCCACTTTGTACTCTGTAAGGAGCCAGTGCAGGTGGCTCCCCCACCCGTGATCCCCCCTCTGGTTTCCAAAGTAAGATTCTGTAAGGACACTATGTTTTCTATAGAAAAGTCTGGCCTCAAATGAACTTGGTTTGAGTGGAGTTACAGAAATGTGTGTGTGACTGTGTGTGTGCACACATACATATGTGTACATATGTATGTAACTATGTGTGTGAGTGTGTATATGTGTATGTGAGTGTGTGCATGTATGTGTGTACATGTATGTGGCTGTGTGCATGTATGTGTGCGCTTGTATGTGACTGAATGTGCACACATACATGTGTATACATGTATGTGACTATGTTTGTAAGTGTGTGTATGTGAGTATGTGTGTGTGTGCTCGAGCACACACATGTGTATGTGTGTGTGAGTGAGGACATGCATGTATGTCATAGCACATGTATGACAGTTAGAGGACAGCTTCAGGCACTGGGCTTTCTCAGTGCCTTGTTAGAGGCAGAGTTTCCCTTTGCTGTTCTTTGCTGCCTGTGGCAGGTTAGCAGGCCCTTAGACTTTTGGGAAGTCTTTTCTGCCTTTCATCTCCTCTCTGTGGGAGCACTAGGATTACAGATACATGTCATCGTGGCTGGCTGTACATAGGGTCTGGGGATTTGAACTCAGGTCCTCATGCATGTGTGTATGCACTTTACCGCTAAGCCATTTTCTCTGCCCCGTAATTTTTTGTGTGGGGTCTACCAGAGCTTTAAACATATTGGTCATAAATGTACACCTGAAGGAAGAATGTTTCATATATCCTGAACTTACTAAGAGGCATTTTAGTGAGTACTCTGCAGGATATAGTTTGGAACACACTGATCTAGAAGTCTCTCATTTTTATGAAAACATTGGCTTGAAAAAAATTTGCCTAAGTTTGTGGTTTCACCAAGTTTAGTCCTTTGGTGGATCATGGTGTCAGAGGCCCAAAGATGAGTCTTTATGGGATGTGAAGGGGGAATCTGTTGCTGTGGCTAAATACCTGAGAAAGCCATCTGAAAAGTGAAGCCAGGAGGTCAGAGGTCACGGCCTATGGTGTGGCTCCGTCATGCTGCTTTGAACCTATGGAGAGGCAGAATTTCATAGCAGGATCATATGATGGAGAAAAGCCACCCACCCAGGTGGCCAGAAGCAGAAAGAAAGAGAAAAGGGTTGAGGTTCCAGTTTTCTTCTCAAGAACCCATCCTCAGTGACTCAGTTTCCTCTGGGCAGGCTCTGCCTCCTCCTAAAGGGCCCACCTTCCCTCAGTGGCATCATCAGCTGGCACCAAGCTTTCAACACATACAAATAAAACCAAACCATAGCGTTCTGTCTCTTCCCTCTTTCCCTCTTTGCACCTTCTATCCCATACTCTTCTCTCCTCTCCTCCTCCCCTCCCTCCTCTCCTCCTCCCCTCCCTCCTCCCCCTCCTCCCATTCCTCCCCCCTCCTCTCTCTCATCCCCTTTTCTCTCTCTCTTCTTCCTCCTCCTCCTCCTGCTCCTGCTCCTGCTCCTCCTCCTCCTCCTCCTCTTCACTCATTCTTTTGATAAAGCGTCTCACTCCATGACCTTCCCTTCTGCCTTAGCATCCTGGGTGCTAGACTCACATAAGTGAGCTGATCCTCCCAGCCAATCTCTCTTTTTAAACCTGGCAAAGAGAGCCTGTGAGGATGGGATCTGTGTCTTATTATTTACGGTTGAGTATAGTTCCCAGCGTCTGCTCCCTATGTGACTTTCTGAATGACTGTACAGTATGATACATGCCTTCCTGGGTCATAGCTGGACACTTTGGGGTAGTCTGCCTGCACTAGGCCTGTCGCCCAGGCCTGCCCATCTGGCCGAATGTAAAATCTCTGTTTGTCTGCTTACAGTTTTATGGCTGGCTGGCGGCACTGGCCATAAATCAAGGTGGTTTGAGGGTTAATGCTGAGCTTAGACAGAATCACTCTCAGGGAAAACTGGAGCGGGTTTTTTATTTGAGCTACAGGCACTGGTCCTATATATATATAGCTTAAAATTTAATTTGGTGTGTAATTGGGACTAGCTTTTTGGAGCCCTGGGTTATGTGTTTTGGAGCAGCTGAGAAACAGGGGCGAGGCAGGGCAGGACATGGTATGTTAATTGGTGGCCTCTGGGACCTGAGAGAGAACGGGATCTAAGTCCCCAGTTAGAATGAGCTTGGCAGTTTTATTTGAGTCTGAGGGGGCATGTATTATGGAGACCACTGGTTTGCACCAACTGGAGCAGGTTATTCACCGTCCCCAGCATGCAAGAGGGACAGAAGATAGAAAGTAGCGGGGCATCCTGAGAGAGGATGTGTGAGCTTGCCTGCCGGGGCTTGCCTGCACCCCTTTCTGTAGTATTTCTGTGCCGTTTGGCCTGTGGTCCCTACGAGGGTTTCACATTTTATTACCAGTCTCGATAAAAGGGACTTGGGTCAAAGCAAATATTCATGGAGGAAAAAACAAAGGAAATTAAATGCAAAATCATGACTGGTGAGTAACCACACAGAGGCCTGCCTGCCTTTAATACTGCCAGAGCCATTGGGGGAAGTAGTCCGCAAGAGTCAGAACCGAAGGACGTCGGCCGGGTATTCCCAAAGCCTGGCCTCTCTCCTGTTTAAAAAGAAATTGCCATTTAATTTGTTTCTGAGTTTTATTTCTCAAGTGAACCAGCATGGGGTCCTGTAATGAGGTTGTGTTTCTGGGAGGTGTTGAAAGACAGGAAGAGGAGGAAACCACTGAGCAAGGCCGGGTCCCATCTGGAGCAGGTACAGACCTCTTCAAGTGGTATGGGCTCTCAAGGAGTCAGCACTCAGAGTCCAGGAAAGGAGGTGGAGCTGCTTGGGGCTGTTGTTCATGCGCTGCAATGACCAGGAGTTGCCATTGGGTGACATTGTCATTCCCAGTAAACCAGGCACAAGGGGCCCAAGAGAGGGAAGCAAATCTGAGCCAAGTAATTGACTAAGTGTGTCTGAAGTGTCCCAGGAATAGTCCTAAGGACAAGAGAGTCTGAGCATCCCAGGGACTCAGATGCAGTTGAGCATCAGTATCTAAGGGGGTTGGTTCCATGAGCCCCAAGGGTACCAAAGTAGTTAGATGCTCAAGTCCCTTGTATAAGGTGGTCTAGTGTTCCTAAGGACAAATGCATCCTCATGTTTTTTGATCAGCTCTAGCTGGCTTGTAGAGCTTAGCACCCTATATGTGGGGTCTAGTCCTTTTACTGTATTGTGGAGACAAGAAAAAGAAGCCTGTTTGTGTTCAGGATGGATGAAATTTTAAAAATATCAATTTTTAAAATGTGATTGAATCCAAGAATGCAGAAACAGAAAAACGGACTATGTGTACATTTAGGTAAGAGATTTCTAGTCCAGGGAGCATTAGCAAAAACCTGGTGATCGTCTCTGACAGGAAAAGTCTCCTCTACCTAGTGCTGAACCAGTTTTCTGTACAGGATAAAGCAATTTGTGGCAAACAGTGGCTGGGTGCAGGAGCAGGCACAGAAGCATCCCACCACACTGGCTGAAGAGTGGCAGAGGTCTTGACCTCCAAATCACCCTCCCACAAGCTCTCCGCCGCTCTCCTCCTGGCTGCCAACTCATGTTATAAAAATAACCGTGGGCTCATGAGGGTGGCTAAAGGAAAGCCAATCTTAAGGTCTGCTCCTGTCTTAGCCTGATGCTGCCAGCTGGGGGACCCATGAGTCCATTTACTTGAGTGTCTTTGGTGCACCTGACATGTGTAGGCAGTATCATTTCCCCGCAGCCCTAGGAAGGAAACATTGTCTCTATAGACAACAGCTTCTAATTGTCCAAGGTGGCCCACAGCAGCAACACTGTTGTGTTTGCAACACTTATGAACCCGGACCTTTATCCGAGAGTCTGGGATTCCATTCAGGTCTTGCCCTAACTGGCCCATCCTGCTTTCCATCTGTTACCAGCTTGCAGCCCTCCCCCTTATGTAGCAAGGGGCTTCATTGCCAGGATGGAGTGAAGCCCTCCGTGGTGTTGTAAGGACACAGCACTAATGCGTTTGATGCTTCCTGCTTCCTGAAGTAAATTTCATGGCCCTATTACACTGACTGGGAAACAGAGGCCATGGGGCAGATCTGACTTAATCCAAGGTCGCTTGGAAGGGAGAATCTTCCCACACTCACTGAAACTCATCTGTGCTGCACTGGAGCAGATCTGGGATGGTCAGTCACCTCAGAACACTTCCCATCCAGGGCTTGCTCCCTCAGCACTGCTGACATTATGGACCCTGCAAGTCTATGTTGAGAGGTTGTCCTGGGCATCATGGGATGCCTGAGCAGCTCTTAGTCATGAGAGACCTGCAGCCTGCCCTCAGTTGTTCGAATCAAAATTACCTCCAGCCATTGGCGTGTGTTCCGGGAGTAGTCGCCTTGGTTGATCACAGTGACTGAGAGCCACACCCGAAGGATTCTAAACCTCATCAGATGTTTCTGGCCATGGGCGTGGCTGAGGGACACCATCAGAGAGGAGAGCTGGGACACTAAGACCTAGTTTGATGAGGAGCTGATGCTCTGTCGGTCTTGTGAGTGTGTACCAGAACTTCCAGAAATGATGGGCAGAGGTGAGCATCAGCCTGGAGCCACGGTGGACTGAGTTCGAAGCCTGCAGCTCCACTCAGTGGCCATGGCACATTGGCTACTTGAGCCTCCCAGTCCTTCTCTGTGACCTGCATAGTTCCTGGCCAGATTTTCCCCTAATACTAGTGACCCGGCAGGCTCCACAATCCCACCTCTGACCCTCTGTAGCAGCCTCTGTGACAGTGGGAAAGCTGGTCCGTGTCTTCCGAGTGGCACTACAGGTCTCCCCTCTGGACTCTGTCCTGTGCCAGCTTGGTTCAGTTCCCTCAGCTACCTCCATTTAGGTCGCTCAGGACATGGAGTGAAGCAGGGACATTATAGCTAGTGCCCTCTGTCTCCTCCCTTCTGTCCAGCAGTGCCTCTGGCCTCAAAGCTTGCCTCCCCACAAATTTTTAGATCCATAGCCTCCACCCCCACCCCAGTCCAGAAACCTCTCAGAGGCTCAGACTCCTCTGAAACATAGGAATTCAGCAGTAAAGACGTCTGAGGTCATTATCAGGAGAGCTCAGGGGTGAAAGAGAAAGTGACTCTCGCCTGGTGCTGCCAAGCCGCTCTCTGCGGGCTACTCTTATTGAATGGGCTTAAATGATAATAAGCCTGAGTTTATGGTTATGGGTCCGAGGAGCCATGGATGGCTGCCGGACAGTGGTTCTCAATCTGTGGGTCACGACCCTCTTGACAAACCTCCCTCTCCAAAAATATTTTCATGATGAATCATAACAGCAAAAATTATAGTTATGAAATAGCAACAAAAATAATTTTATGGTTGGGGTTGCCACAACACGAGGAACTATATTGATGGGTCACAGCATTAGGAAGGTGGAGAACCACTACCTCAGGAGCTCTAAACATCTAGGACTTCCCCACTAGCCTAGCATACCTATTAGCATTCTCTGTATCACCGGAAGACCAAGAGATCACCTGTGGCTATCTCTTTTTCCAGGACGTAGGGTCTTTCCCAACCACTAAGCAGGTGAGGTGCAGGTTCCCAGGCCTCTGCCTCAAAGCATAAGCCTGAAGGTCTTCAACAGGGTCTAGGGGGTGAAACTCAGTTGGAAGACTGCTTGCCAAGCATGCATGAAACCCTGGGTTACATCTCTAGCATCACAGATGTCAGGTGAGGCAGTGAATGAATGCCCATTTCCTCTATTCAAGGTTATCCTGGGCTACATAAGGAGGTCAAAGCCAATTGGGGATCTGTCATAACCCTATCTCAAAAGGAAAAAGCCTTTGGCTAGAGAAATGGCCCAGCGGTTATGAGCGCTCTCTGCTCTTACAGAGAACCATAATTTGGTTTCCGATACCCAAGTCAGGTGCCAGCTCCGGCTCCAGGGGATCTGATGCCCTCTTCTGAGCTACTCAAGCACTTACACATGTAGTACACACTTAAAAAAAATGATCTTTTAAAAAAAGTTTTGAATGGAGCTCAGAAGTGAGGATCTTTTTTTTTATTAAAGATTTATTTATTATTATAAATAAGTACACTGTTGCTGTCTTGAGACACACCAGAAGAGGGTGTTAGATCTCATTACAGATGGTTGTGAGCCACAAGTGGTTGCTGGGATTTGAACTCAGGACCTTCAGAAGAACAGTCAGTGCTCTTATCTGCTGAGCCATCTCACCAGCCCCCCCCCCTTTTTTTCCATGCTGTCTGTGTGTGCACATGGCATGCTTCTATGTATGTCTTCTCTGGGCATAATGAAGTTTAAAGAGATTTTAATTTTCTCTCTACTTTTTACATTTTATAGTGATGGTATAATTTCTATCATATAATTTTTTTAAGATTTATTTATTTTATGAATGTGAGTACACTGTAGCTGTATAGATAACTGTGAGCTATCATGTAGTTGCTGGGAATTGGATTTTTAGGACTTCTGCTTCCTCTGATCAACCCCGCTCACTCTGGTCAACCCCACTTGTTCCAGTCAGCTGCTTGCTCCCATCACTCCAGTTGGCCCCACTCACTCCAGTCAGCTCTACTCACTAGTCCCTGCTTGCTCCGGCCCAAAGATTTATTTATTATTGTATATAAGAACACTGTAGCTGACTTCAGACGCACCATAAAAGGGCATCAGATCTCATTATGGGTGGTTGTGAGCCACCATGTGATTCCTGGGATTTGAACTCATGACCTTTGGAAGAGCAATCAGTGCTCTTTACCCACTGAGCCATCTTGCCAGCCCATAATTTTTTTAAATAAGTACCAAAGCCATTTTATTTCCCCCCTGGGCTGGAAAGAACAGAAGTATTACAGAGAAAATCCTATATTTGAAGTAAAATTTGGAGAAATATGACTGTAGAGACAGAAGAATACAAGTTTGATGGAATCTCTTTATTTTAATCATTTCTTTTATTTTTGAGATTAATATAATTATATCATTTTCCCTTCCCTTTCCTCCCTCCAAGCCCTCTCATATACCCTGCTTCCTTTCTTTCAAATTCATAGCCTTTTTTTCTCATTGTTGTTGCATACATATATGTTATACACACACACACACACACACAGAGAGAGAGAGAGAGAGAGAGAGAGAGAGAGAGAGAGAGATGTTCCTAAATATCTAAGACAACTTTCCTCATTTATACAGTGTTACTCATAAGTGTATTTTCAGAGTTGACGATTTAGCACTGGACAACCAATTGCTGTGCTCTTTCCTGGGGAAGACGATTTCTCCCCCACTGGGCTTTCCTTGGGTGTCTGTAGTTCTTTGTGTAGGGTTGAGGCCTTCTGGGCTCCTCTTATCTCCTCCCCCTGCACCCACATGCTGGGGTGAGACTCAAGACTTGATGGGTGCAACTTCTCACATTCCCAGGAGATACAGTGTAACAGCAAATGCCACACTCTCCCCAATCCTGGGCTCCAACAACCTTCCTGGCCTCTCTTCCGCAGTGAGCCCTGATCCTCAGGTGCAGGTTCATGTTTTGGAGATGAACCATCCGGACTAGGCTCCACAGCTCTGCATTTGATTGGTTGTGATTTTCTGTAAGAGATGGTCCCTTGGTTAGGGGTGAGGACTACGCTTTTATCTGAAGGAATCTGTTTTAAGTCCCAGAATGTGCCCCCCTCTCTGAGGTTTCCAGCTCATAAGCCTGCCTACCCCTAGGGGCCTGAGGATGAGGGAAATGGCCCACTTTCCATTTCCAGATAATCTTTTTTTTTTTTTTCAAAGCCAGAGGCAGAATTGCACCTGGGAATTTGGGCATGTGGCCTTGAGCTGGACAGCAGGGCCTCCCCTGTCTCCTGCCTCCTGCCCCTCCTTTGCCCAATCTTTGGGGCCTGGTGTTCTCCTCCCCCTCACCCCCCGGCCAGGCAGAGCTGGGATGGCAATTTTACAGTGCTGTTATTACTTCATTGCTGCCCGCACGGGGCCCCTCAGCCACTCCGTGAGCTGGCCAGACCTCGCCAGGGAAACTGTTTCCTACGCCTTTACAACGTGAGAGGAAGAAAGGGGCCGTTCGATTTATGGAAACTATATAAAGTTTATGGAGTCTTGGCAGGCCAGAAGTAGGAATGCCTGCAGGAAGGGGGGGCACATTTGGAAATGGAGACAGCCATGCAAGGGCAACGGGCCTGTGTCGAGACACTAGACAAAATCCCTGAGTTCAGGGTATGCTGTGTAAGCCTGGGGCCAGGGAACCTGGCCTGGAGACAGCAAATGTCAGGGACAGGCTGGGTGAGCTTGCTGAAGGTTGTAGGGTGACATGAAGCAGTTGTGCTGGGCGGGCTGAGGTCCCCTCAGCCTCTTCTGTGCATTAAGAGATGTGTCCTGGTTTTAAGCACTGAAAGTATGCTCTTCGTACCTATTTCAGTTTGGAACTTGTCTGATATCTGGGATCATGTCTGTCCATCCCCTGCTAGCCATCACCATATGCCTCCTGTGGAAGATGATTTATGCTTAGGTTTACCCATAGGTATTAGTGGGAACAGAAGAAAAGCAACCCCAGGGTTGGTTCTGAATCAGAGCAGGGTTTGAATACGCAACCTTTGCTGTCAGGAGTCCCCTATGTCCCACTTCTCCTGTAGAACCCTAGAAGAGTACGCTATGGAATACAAAGTCCTCTGTCCCTATCTCTGTCATCCTGGGCACTTTTAACCCATAATTCCTTTCATTTGTACCTCATGGTAGCTTTGTCTCTCCTTCCTACTTGTCTGTGAATTCTTAGAGCGCAGGTTCTGTGAATGCTTAGTTCTTCATTGCTGGCTTTGCCCAGAGAGCCTGGCATTGCTCCAGTGTCTAGGAATCTTTGTATAAATATCAACAAGGAGTGTGGATGGATGGGTGGGTGGGTAGATGGATGGATGGGTGGATGGATGGATGGATGGATGGGTGGATGGGTGGATGGGTGGGTGGGTGGGTGGGTGGGTGGGTGGATGGATAGATGGGTGGATGGATGGAAGAATAGATAGATGGGTAGGTGGATGCCATATTGGACAGATAGGTGGTAGATGGATAGACAGATGGAGGAATGGTAAAGTCCATGATCGGAGATACATGACTGATTGGGTGGATAGATGAGTTGAGGGCGGTGTGTGGTTGTGGATTGCTGGGTGGATGGGTAGATGGGTAGGGCACATGTAGACCAACAGACACTGTACACCCACATCTACATGCAGTTAAGCTGTGAGTTCCCTCTCTGCCTCCTTACTAAATGCTTTTCTATTCCAGGGACTATACTTTACTTTGCTCTCTCTGAGGCCAGCTCGGGAAGCAAGCCTGGGTGTTTGAGTGCGTGCGTGCATGTGCGTGTGTGTGTGTGTGTGTGTGTGTGTGTGTGTGTGTGTGTGTGTGTGTAAATACTTTACAATCCCCATAAACTTGTTTAAAGACAGGTGGGGGTGAAAGTATAAACTTGGCAGCCTTTGGGGAGGGCAGTTTGGAAGTGGCTATTAAAATTTTAAATGTGCCTACCACTAAGACCCAGCAGCCCCACTTTGAGCTGTCAAGGATGAGAAATGCCTTCCCAGGCTTGTGCACAAGGCTGTGTGCTGGGGTGCTGGTGCAAGGCTGCTCATTGGTCTGTCACTCCTAATGGTGGCAGATTAGAAGTAGTCACAATGTCCACTGAGCAGGGGATAAGTAAGTACCCTGGAAAACTCTTGGCCACCAAAGAGAACACGGTAGATCTGTGTCCAGAGGTGGAAAGCTCTCAGATGGTGCTTGAGATAGGACACTGCACGCATTCAGTAGTCCCTGGGACTCAGCCGTCTCAGCAAGTGTCTCCTGGTCCTAACTTTTTGGTCAATGTTTCCTCTCCCTCTCCAGGAAGCACAGCCTGCTGGGATTACATCTTTCAATCTCATGCCTGCTTGTCAGTGACCTTCTTTAGGAAAGGAGACAAATGAGAGGGGACAGCAGGTACAGGCATAATTACTGTTTGCTGGCTCTTCAATTAAAAAGCACGAAAGGCACAATATTAAAATCTGATTTATAGGGGCTACTATCTGCCTAATAGCGTGGCCAGGAGCCAGAAAAGCACTGGAGTCGTTACGGAAAAGCAAGCCTTTTTTCTCCAGCAGCAGACAAATTGGCTCTCATTTTCTTCTTGCTAAGGACAATGAATGAAATGTTTGTTGGCATCTACACCATGCTCTCCTACTGTGCTGAAACCCAGAACTTAGTGACCTGGGAATAACTTAGACGACGCCTGGCTCAGTACCTCAGGGAAGTTTCCTGAGAGCCATGGTGGCTGGACACAGAGGTGGCAGCCACCATAGGCCACCATGCCTCAAGATAGAGATTCTGGTACGTTCCCTCTCAGAGGAGCACCATCTAGTCTTTGATGGGCCTCCTAAGACCACAGTGCTTAGGAGGGAGGGGAAGAAAGCATGGGGCATTTAGCTCCCAGTTCATTCATCTGTAAAGTGTGTGTGTGTGGGTGTGTGTGTGGGTGTGGGTGTGTAGGTATGTACCCATCCAGGTGTATACCTAGGTGTGCACATGTGGAAGCCAGAGGTGGTCAGCTGTCTTCCTCTACCGGAAGTCTGACCCTAAGACTGGGAGATTATTTCTCCAACACCCAGCATGTCCCAAAGCTCCTCCCAGTTCCTAACCATTGGCTTCATCCCTCCTGTCCTGTCTCTCTGAAGGAATGCTGGATTACTGATGCGCTCTACTGAGTCTGGCTTTAGCTGGATTCTAGGTATCCTAATTCTGGTCCTCACGCTGGTGTGGCAAGAGCTTTATCCACAGAACCATCTCACCATCCCACGGCCCTGTACCTCTCTCTCTACCTTAGGCAGCCGTGAGATCCACTGCCTTGTGTGACCGTTGTACTTACAGCCAGGTGATCGAACATTCATGATCACTCTGTATTCATGTGGTGCTTAGAACCCCAGGCTTGAGCTAGAAAAGTGGGATCCAGTGCTACATAAGCCCCTTGTGAGAGGAGTTCTGCTCGCTCCCGCTGGAGGCCCTGTGGGGCTCAGTCTGCCATCTGTCTACATGGAATTTCCCTGGGAAGGGAGGGCGGGATTTTGCCCATGTTTCTTCCGTGCCCTGGTTAATGGCATTTCTTTGTTTACAGTGGAGAGGGAAAATGTGCAGAAGAGGACTTTCACACGATGGATAAACCTACACCTCGAAAAGGCAAGTGGGGTCTGGGGGCTGGTGAGTGATACAGTTACCTATATTCACATGCAGCTACATGGATGGTTCCTGTATGGTGGCAGGGAGGAGACATGACTCTCTCTCTGTGTCTCTCCCTCTCTGTTTCTCTGTGTGTGTATGTGTGACTTTCTGTAGTATATACTGTGTATATATATGTGTGGACATGTCTGTGCTCATGTGTGTAAGTGTTCATGTGTGTAAATGTTCATGTGTGTAAGTGTCCATGCATGTAAACATATAGAAGTGAGCCCCTCAGAAGATAACCTTGGTGTCAACCCTCACCTTCCACCTTGAGAGACAGGGTCTGTTGTTCACTGTCCTACACACCAGACTAGCCATCCCATGAGCCTCTGTGGATTTGCTTTATGAGGCACCTCCCATCTCAGCTTCGGGGCACTGGGAATTACAGATGCACTCTACCACATCTGGGTTCTGGCTGTTGGGACTCTTGGTCCCCATGCTTCTATGGCAAGGCCTTTGTGCCCCGTGGCTCTGAGCCTTTGAGTCTTTATGGATGTCATAAAGACTCACAGCTGTCCATTCTTTGTATGGGGAGCACGGAGAGCAGACACAGCTGTTCTGTGATTACCGGCAGAACTGGGCAGGGGAATCCACGAGTGAGCAGCAGAAGGCATTCCATGAACCACTGCAGTGTTTCCGTGGACAGACGCCCTCAGTCACCTCCGGCTCAGACACTGTCCAGCTGCCCACTCTGGAGCTGTTAGTAGCCATTCATAGCCATTTGAACTGACTTAGGCAAGGCTAGCCAAGTCACTTTAACATTGTTGTTGAAGTGCCATCAGGCAGCCTACTTCATGCCTGGACACTGTAAGTTTCCCTGGGATCTTCTCATATCCCAAAGTAGACTGTTGACATAAGGATGGGGTGCCCAAGGCCTTTGTGAGCTCTTATACAGCTTTGCTGTGGCTCTTCTCTTTCCCATTCTAATACATTTTTATTTTTATTCATTTATTTATTTTAAAGATTTGTTTTATGTGTATGAGTACACTGTAGCTGTACAGATGGCTGTGAGCCATCTCGATCCAGCCCCACTTGCTCCAGCCCTGGCATAATTCACTGTAGCTGTCTTCAGACGCACCAGAAGAAGGCGTCAGATCTCACTATGGATGGTTGTGAGCCACTGTGTGGTTGCTGGGAATTGAACTCAGGACCTTCGGAAGAGCAGTCAGTGCTCTTACCCGCTGAGCCATCTCGCCAGCCTCTTTATTTTTATTTTGTGTACATTGGTGTTTTGTCTGCGTGCATGTCTGTTTGAGGGCGTCAGAAGACTCCAAACTAGAGTTACAGACAGGTGTGAGCTGCCGTGGGGGTGCTGGGAATTGAACCCAGGTCCTTTGGAAGAATAGCCAGTGCTCTTAACCCAAGTCATCATCTCTCCAACCCCAACTCTCTCTCCCTTTATTTCTCATGTTCTTTGACCATGCCACTTTGAGTAACATTGTGTCTGCAAGCTGCTGCTCCTGCACACTTAGCTCCTAGGCAACCCTAGACAGAAGACAGAGCTGAGGAGGAGAGGAGAGAAGGGGGGAGCAGGTAAAGAAGGGGGAGCCAGCAGAAACTCGAGCTCCCTTGCACATTACCTGGAGCTGCGAGCCCTGGGAATCTAATTGTCCTAAGTCAGAAAGCATTGAAGAAAAAGCGGGGCTCCTGGCTGAAGTGGCTCACTTTAATGCTTGACTGTGTTCCAAGCTCCCATCCTTCCTGAGCTCCTGTCCCTCCTTCAGAATGGATGGCGTGGCACTGCCACATCACCCAAGAGCATCTTGGAGACAAGATGGAAAGTGACAAGGGCTTACACTTGAAGCATGATAAATCTTTTGCGGGTTGTTTTGACTCACAAAGCGAAACATTACAGGGTGGTGGGGGTGGTGGGAGGGGTGGAGATGACAAAAGGGGAAACCAGTCTCCAAACCTGAGCTTGATGAGCCCCTAAATTAATGCCCGATGCATGTCAGCCTGGCTGAGAATTCCTAGCAGGGGCTGCGGGGTAGATCCAGAAGGTCTTTCTTTCTTTTTATAGTAAAAATAAATAAATACTGAAAAGAGCAGAGAGTGGTGTAACAACTAGTGCCCCTCACTCACCAACCACTCAGTGGGAACCCCTGTGAACAAGAGCACACCATGTCAAAGACATTCTCCTCGGCCGGGCTTGCCCTTGTCCCTTTTTTGGGAGGCAGGTAGGTAGCAGGTCGCACCCATTCTGAAGATAAATCAGACAGCACCTGAGAGTGATGTGGCTCTCTCGTTAGCAGAGAGAAATTAACAGCCCCGTTTCCAGCCCCGAGACTTTACAAAACAGCCTTTAAGCCAAGGAAACCCAGGAAGTCCTTGGTGAATTGGGCTTAACTATAATTTGAAGGCTGTCAGGAATATTTACTGAGTCTCTGGCTTCTGGAAAAAAAAAAAATCCTTTAATTTACAGAAGGCGTTCAATCATGCAGAAAGCTCTTGGGGAGGTGAGGGGGTGCTGTGGTTCCGGCCATAGCAGATTCCTGAAGCCTGGGGAATGTGGGTCCAGGGAGTGTTTGGGCTGGAGTGGGTTCTTACCCCCTGCCACCCAGCTGTGGACTCTAGCCAAGGTCGTGTTTGATGCCGCTGCAGAGGCCCTTCCAGAAACAGCCGATGGAAATTAGCCTTTGGGTTTAAATCCCAAGCCAGACTCTACCTCTGTCAGGCGGGTAACTGGAAATTTTGTTAGCCCATTCATCAGGGGTGCTGGGGTCTCTTAAAAGGAAGCAGTCTGCCAGGCCTGGAATGTGCCCAAGGCTGCAAGGTTTGCAAAGAAAATATCTTGCTTTTTGGCTCAAACTCACTGGCGCCCTCAGGGCAATGCCCTTTTTGTACACCTGTAGCCTCATCCTGTATTTTAACTAACCCTGGCAGGGGATTGGGACTCATATAAAGGGTGAGGAAATGCTAATGTTCTAGTGTTAATAAACAGTAGAACATAGACCCACCAAGGGGCCAGGGAAGGAAGGGGCTTTCCCAGAGGAGAATGCTGACTGAGCTAACGTTGTGTGTGTGCTGGGGAGAGCTGCCTCTGCATCCTCTTTCCCATTGTCCCTGGGGTATAGGAAGCACCCAGTCACTCCTCTAACCTGGACAAAAGTAAGGGGGAATTCAGATCAAGGCTGCAGGAGCTCACGAATGCAGGCCTCTGGTTCCTGCTGCATGATTCTCTGATGCATTCAGTCCAACCATTGAAGGCCAGATGTAGGAAACAGGATTTTACCAACTAGCCATGTGATAGTCACCCAGCCTCTTTGAGCCTCAGTTTCTCCAAATCTGAAGTGAGGGCTTCCACTGGATCCTTTCCCGTGAGTCTAACAGACTTAGAATATGCTTTATTGCTGGATTTTTTGATGTGTGTGTATGTGTGTGTGTGTGTGTGTGTGTGTGTGTGTGTGTGTGTGTGTGTAGAAGATAGGTGCAGGTGTAGGCCAGAGGTCAGCCTCCAGGGTTGTTTCTCAGGAGCCCCCACCTTGTTTTTTGGACACAGTTTCTCGAGACTAGGACTTACTGATTCAGCAAGGCTAGCTGGCCTGCAGGCTTCGGGGATCCTCTGGTCTCCACCACCCTCCACTGGGATCATAAGCGTGTACCACCATGTCCAACTTTTTATGTGGGCACCAAGGGATTGAACCTAGGTCCTCATGCTTGTGCAGCAAAAGCTTTATCAACTGAGCCATCATCACCCTTGGACCCAGAGTTTTTCATGCTTTCAAAGCCTATAATGGCATGCCATTTCTTTCCCCTCTCAAACAGAAACCTGAATGTGATCTAGTCTTGCAGTCTGAGATCTCATGTTAGGTGGGCTACCAAAGCCAATTAATCAGCTCCTTATTGCTGAATCTCTCATATAGCTCTCCTGCCAAGCCGCCAGCCTGTTGACCCTTCGACTACAAATTTCACTCTTGAGTAAGAACTGTGTAGATCTCCCAGGTCATTAATTGGCTTCTTTTCCTCCTGTCCCACAGTGTGACCCACCTCTAGAAGTTACGGACCTGTTTGTTGATATTCAAGATGGCAAAGTCCTAATGGCTTTGTTAGAAGTCCTCTCTGGGCGAAATCTGGTATGTTGTTACAGCAGGGTTGGGGGCATTACAAACAGAAGGACGCCAAGGTTCCGTTCTTCGAATTTGGGCATCAAATTCTTTCACTGTGACTAAATGCCACAGGTTGAAAAAACAAACAAAACAAAACTTTAAGGAAGAAGAGACTTAGACTCTGGTTTAGGACTTAGGCTCATGGCTCCAGAGGTGTTTGTAGCTTTGGGCCTGAGAAAAGACACAAGAATGTGTAACAGGGAAACTTCTCATCTCATGACAGCAAAGAGAAAGGGGCCAGGGATCCCAATATTATCCTCAAGGACACAACTCCAAAGATCTAACTTCCTCCCGCCAGGCCCCACCTCCGAAAGGTTCCATCAGCAGGCAGTAGCCGCATAGCCTGGTGTGTCTAGGCCAATGGCACACAGAGCCTTTAGTGTGTGGGCCTTGGGGGAGCGTCCCAGATGCAACCATGACACGGGATGTAAATGCATGCACATATCCAGACAGGGCCACTTGATGGGTATTGGGAAATGCTGGGGGATGACATTCCTTTTTCACATAAAGTGGGGTCAGGAGAGATGGCTCCGCAGCTAAGAGTACTTCCTACTCTCCCAGAGGACCTGAGATCTCTGCCCAGCACCCAGTGTCTCACAGTGGCCTGTAACTGCAGCTTTGGAGGATCCAGTACTTTTTCTGCCCTCTAAGGATTCCTGCACACGTGTGGCAGACACATGTGTGTATATATAAATAAATTGAAAATGGTGACATTAAAGACACTGGCTGCTCTTGCAGAGGACCCAGGTTCAATTCTCAGCACCACATGGCAGTTCACAACCATTCATAACTCCAGCTCCAAAGGATCTGATGCCCTCTCTTCTGGCATCCTCTTATTGGCCTTTGTGGGTACTGCATGCACATGGTACGTATACACATGAACTCATGCCCATAAAATAAAAATATGTGACTCTTAAAGAAAATGAATGCTATGAACGATGGTAGCTGAGTGATATCTGTTTTTCTTACTCATATAATGGGGTATACACAGAGAGGTCAGAGGACACCCTGGGAAGTTAGTTCTCTCCTTCTTCTTCCATTGGGCTCCTGGGATCAAGCTCAGGTCATGAGGCTTGTGTGACTAGCACATATTAGCTACTGAACCATCTTGCTGGCCTATATCTGTTTCAGTTTGTTGTTGTTGTTTTTTTTTTTTAAAGCAAATGTATTTTAGTAGGTAAATTAGTAAATGATTAGCCAGTGATTTCAGTGAGCCTGTGACACCTAAGACCTGAACCTGGACCATTCAAGTTAGCTGGCTCAGCATTGTGCTAACCAGAGTGACAACTGAGAATTAGGGAAAGCCTTCCTTTGGCTGCTGGATAAGAGTAAATAACCTCTTAAGGCTGGGAGCACCTGTTGGTATAGCAAACACAAATGTCCCCAGGCACTTTCAGATGCCCCCCACCCCAGGTGGCAAATCAATCCAGTCCAAGATGCCAGTCAGAGGGGCTAGAGAAATGGCTCAGTGGTTAAGAGTGACTGTGGCTCTTACAGAGTTTGATTCACAGCATCCACAGCATCAAGTAGCTTATGACCATCTGTAACTACAGCCCCAGAGGGTCCAACGCACTCTTTGGGCCTCCACTTCTGCTGGTACCCATGTGCACACACTTAAGTAAAAATAAAATCTTTTATTTAAATGCTAGATGTTTACATTGAGAAACTGGCTCTAGGGTTGAGTGTTTGAGTTGGCCATTTGGTGGTCCCTTAATGCCTATGGTCAAGAGACAGACGGTAGTCTGCTCTGGATGTGGCTTTAAAAGCTCTACTTCCCACCCGGCCTGATGGCACAAGCCTTTAATCCCAGCACTCAAGAGGCAGAGGGAGATGGATTTCTGAGTTCAAGGCCAGGCCGGTCTACAGAGCAAGTTTCAGGACAGCCAGGGCTACACAGAGAAACCTTCGCTCAAAAAGCAAAACAAATAAAACCCATGACTTCTCAGATCACTGTGGCTGAGACCTGCCACACCCTTCTCACCTGGGCTTTCCCTCCCACGAAGTAGAAGATGCCCATGAGGTCACTCAAGGGAGAAAGCTGAGCAGAGCTGCGCAGGGCATTCCCAGCAGGTCTCAGTGAGCAAGCTTCAGGGATCCCCAAAGGCTTTGTAAGGAAGCATATCCCAGTCCCTTGTTCGTGTTCTCTGTAGACGGGCTCCCACTTTGAAGCCAGGGCATGTAGCCACAGCTTCCATAGCCTTCGCCTTTGACCCTGCAGCTCAGCAAAGAATGGTTTTCCTCCACGGCAAACTAGGAGAGTGCAGCAGGTCTTTCCCGGTGGAATTGGCCTGTGTGGGAGGAGATGAGCTCACTGTGGTACCCTGTCAGTCGGGAATTGAGATGCAGCCTGCAGCTGGTTTGGGGGTGTTATCCCTAAAGTCCCATCTGAAAACCCAGTCACATCCGCAGCTATTGGGGAAGCTGAGCTGAGTGGGGATGGGACTGCAAACTGGATTCCCTAAGCAAAACTTGTGCTATGAGACCATGTGGGTTCGGGGAGGGCGGGGATGGGGGTTAACAAGCCAGGAGCTGGTTGGAGAGAAAACTAGACACATTGGTCCCATGTCAAGATTCCCCATTTACCAGCTCCAGAAAGCCAACTCTCAGGATCCTAGCATCACAATGACATTTGGATGCCTCCATTATGGGTCTTTTCTCTTTCATTCATCCATCCATCCATTCATTCATTCATTCATTCACTTATTCACTTTACACCCTGGCCACAGACACCCCCCCACACACACATACTTCTCTTCTCCCAGTACCATCCTTGCAAATCCCTCCCTCTCCCATTGTCTCCTCCCCCTTCTCTGAGGAGAAGGGGAAGACCCCCC